>NW_019416846.1:213379-231843 GCF_000390285.2 Anoplophora glabripennis
AAATGTGGGAACTCGATAATTTAATTGACGTTACTGTGGAACCTATCGTTATCAATCTAGGAGACGAAGATAATTCATCAGAATATTCAGAGGATGAATTTTAATATACCTACTTTTTTATTTTCTTTATTGTACATTTATACAACACTACATTTACTCACCATAATTTGAATTTTCAAAATACATATATTTTTGTGTGGAATAAAAGTCTATTCATTAAATTTAAATAAATATTTTGATAATAATATTGAATAATTTTATTTGAATTACTAAAAACCCTCTTAACCCGGTTATGATGCTTAAAGTAGCCTCATGTTTTGAAATGCTGTTTTTATATTGTTTACTTATAAGAGAAATGGACCGAGAAATTGAAGCGGCATAGACAAAGACGGATTGTCGGGGATTAAATTTTAGCTACCTGCTACAATTTAGTACAACCCGGTCACACAAAGTTTTTTTAAAAGTACACCTCGTTTATACGGAAAATACATAATATAAAAATATTGAATATAAGCACCAGTACTACATTTATTTACGATTTGCATACATAAGAAGCTTTTATTACTCTCTTTCATTTCTAAACAGACTATAGCTTCAAACCATGTGTATTTTATAGTAAGAAAGATAAAGCAACAATATTTATAGGAGGGATAACTAGACCCCTAAGCTTCCCATTCATACTTTCAAAGTGGCTTAATTGCATACAGGGTGCTAGAAATTTAATGCCGAGTTTAGTTAACTTCAAACCTTCATAAGTAGGTTTTTTTAAATACACCCTGTATGTTTTTCTATATTCTGATACACAATTTTATTATCTTTCGAACGGTATCAGGGTTCTCTATACCTATCTCTTCTAGTTTTTAAGTGATCTACTTTCTAAACAGAACATTTACAGTTTTTAATGAGACATATCCCAATTTTCCACCAATGAGCAGAATAAAGTTAAGAAGAATTCTAAAAAATCAACTTCATACATAGTAATACACAATTTTAATTATGTATGTTGATAATAATAATGCACTAAGATAAAAAAATGACTTAACAAAGTCATAAGTGTTCAGTATGACCCCCATTAACAGCTAAACACATGTGGATTCTAGAGATAACACCACAGTTACCGCTTTTGCTATTTCAGCTACAGGCAATTCATGAAACGCTCTTCGTATTCGAGCAATCAAATCCTCTTTTGAAGTAACGGGTGTAGAATAATCTTTTTGGTTTATTACTCCCCTAACATAAAAATCTAATTGAGTGAGGTCGAGACACCAAACTGCCCAATTCCACGGTCCTAGGCGTATCATCCATCTATCTTCAAACATTTCAGTCAGCTGTTGATCGATTTGATTGTGACAGTGAGGTGGAGCTCCGTCTAATTGATACCAAATTTGATAAAATTCTTTCTGCACAAATTCTTAACTTTTTTCTGCTCATTGGTGGCAAATTTGGACATGTCTCATTAAAAACTGTACATGTTCTGCTTATAATCCTATTGCAACGTCCGTGAATAAATAATAAATTTAAAATATGAGCATTTGAATATGTATTGTTTTCCATTTCGTATAAACACTAAATTAAACTGTCACTGCAAGAGACTAACAACAAATTGACAGTTTAGTTGTTTGTTTTGAAGTTTTGCTAAAAATTCCACAGCTATCCTCGCAAGAAATTATATGATTACACAAAAAATCGTAGATAACTTAAAAACTAGAAGAGATAGGTATAGGGAACCCTGATACCGTTCGAAAAAGAATAAAATTGTGTTGCAGAATATAGAAAAACTTGCAGGGTGTTCCATTTAAAAAAACTGACTTATGAAGGTTTGAAGTTAACTGAACTCGGCATTAAATTTCTAGCACCCTGTATGCAATTAAGCCACTTTGAAAGTATGAATGGGAAGCTTAGGGGTCCAGCTGTCCTCAATATAAATATAGTTGCTTTATCTTTCTTACTATAAAATACACATGGTTTGAAGCTAGTCACTGTTACTCTCCATTTTTTTGAAAAAAAATAAATATCTGGAAAACGGTTAACTTTAGGAATAGGGAAACTTCATAAAAGTCCACCTAAAATAACACGTAGAATCCAAAATTGCAATAATATATAGGGTGTTCCATTTAAAATAAGCATGTTGATGGTGACTTCCGGTATAACCGGAATTCTAATGGGCCGTCACCGTGAGACACCCTGTATTAGTTGCCAGTTCTTACCGATGGAAGGTCTGAAGATACCAGCGGGGAAATCTTTGGTTAGTTGTTTGACTACATCTTCAGCTACCTGCTTTGAATACACGTATGTGTTGGGGTAGTTACCCAAGAAGCTAAAAATTTAAGTAAAATTAAATAAGGATTGTTGTACAGGGCGTCCAAGCTTTAAAGTGACAAATAGGAGATAAACTATACTTCCCACTAAACATTCATATGTAAGAAAGACGTTCCCAGTGTCCAAATATCATTTGAAAAACGTGTCGTTTTACATGCAATCAACTTAAAGATGCTTAGGTTTTAAATGTTACAGAAAACGTTTAATATTAGTAAATGTGAAACGATAATTTTTAGTAAACTTTACTTTTCAAAATAACGTTTGATTAAGATTTTTAAATTTGGAGATTAGGTTTAACTGACGTGTTTGTCTAACCTTTGTTATTGTAAATATAAAACACCACAGAATTGAGACAAATCCAAAACCAAAGGCGGTGCGTGTTAAAAATAATTCCATTATGACTAAATCACCCTGTGTATTTTTTCTATTATGGGAAAGTTGAGTTTTCTGCTTCAAATTTTGACTAATGACACGTTGAAGCTATATTTCAAAAACGCATGTGTGTTTGCTGGCTTTAAAACTTTACTGTATAATGCGCTATAATTTTTTAAACACATTCTATAGTCCGGTCAAATTAGTCATAAAAATTATGGTCAAATAACGAAAATTCCGACAGAGCTAAATTTTGGAGACCTTGGGTACACCATTAGAAATAAAGTGTCAAAAGTCCCCATCGATCGAATGTGTGCTAAAAAAGTTATTCGGGGTCAAAGGTCAAAATTTGAGGTTTTTTGGATTTTTTTCGAAAACGGTAAGTTTTATCAAAAAAGTAGCTCTGACAAAAATTGTAGATCTTAAAATTATCTACAAACGTGGTCCTTATACTTTTTTTCTAAGAATCGCCATTCCTGAGATATCGCGATTCTAACAGTTGAAGGAGTCACGTTCTACATGATATGCACATATATGCCACGTATATACATAGTCAGGCACTTAATATAAGTAAAAATGCCTATTTGTGTCTCTTATGTGTATAAACTATACTATTCTGAGAATATACACTCAAAAGAAACTCAGTCCCTTAGTCAATCCCCTCTACCCGCATGTGAATAGCATCTGGCTATTCTATTGTAAAAACTTTTGTAAAAAATACACGAAACAAGAAACAAGTACAACTATCTTGTCTTCCTCCAACATCGGCTTCTGCTAATCAACACTTGTATCGAGTATACTATCAAGTTCAGACATGGCTAGGCAATCAACTGAACCCAGAAGACAGGGTTGGAAATTAACAGGTAATACTTTGGAACCGATTCAAACTTTGCTCCCACCTAAACACTATTTTTTGCAATTGCAAAAAAGGTTGTAGTGCTAAATGTGGCTGTAGAAGAGTAGGGTTACTGTGTTCTCCAGCGTGTACTAATTGCCAAAGCCAGTCTTGCTCAAATGTCCAATTGAATGCAACAGACGAAGATTCATGTGATTTCGATAAAGAGACAGCTGATTCATTCTCATTTGAACAATTTATGAACATCCAGCAAGAAGAAGAGGAAGGAGGAAGAAGAAGAAATCGAAGAAGAGATAACTGTTGAAGTCGACTTTGAAGAGTATGAATCAGATTAAAATATCAAAAGAAATCAGAACTACAGTTAAAGTCAATAACCAATATCAATATCAATAATCATCATACAGTTAAAAAAGTATTGTCCCTGAAAATTCCGTCATAACTGTTCCTGGAGTAGGCCTACCGGGGAAACCACATTAAAAAAAAACGCGTCAAAGTACACTACCTCACAGGTGGTGTGGAAATGTGTGCATATCATGTAGAAAGTGGCTCCTTCAACTATTAAAATCGCGATATCTCAGGAATGGTGATTCTTAAAAAAAAGTATAAGGACCATTTTTGTAGATAATTTTGAGATCTATAATTTTTATCAGGGCTACTTTTTTGATAAAACATACCGTTTTCGAAAAAAATCCCAAAGACCTCAAATTTTGACCTTTGACCCCGAATAACTTCTTTAGCACACATGGGATTGATGGGGACTTTTGACACTTTATTTCTAATGGTGTACCCAAGTTCTCCACCAAACTTTAGCTCTGTCGGAATTTTCGTTATTTGAAATGTCTATTTTGACCGGGCTATAATGACACGTTGAAGCTATATTTCAAGAACGCATGTGTGTTCGCTGGCTTTGAAACATTACTGTATAATCCGCTATAATTTTTTAAACACGTTCTAATTCCCATTAAACTTGCCACCTTAAAACTGAGACATCCCGTTCGCTGTATTGTTACATTTGCTCACTGTGACTGCATGTTGTCCAAGAGCAAGCTGTCGAGACACTCCGATATCTCAATGAGGTCTTTATATCCCATAGCTGGTGGATAAACCCTCTCCTCTATGACATCATGGATGCAGTTCGAGTAAGCTGTGGACACGTGAAGGTACGATTTTACGTGTGGCATTTGTTTTACCAACAACAGCAGGTCTCTGGTGGCCCTGACGTTGGTAGCCACGGCGGTCTTCAGTTTTTCATCGAAACGAACTGTTGCCGCCACATGAAAGACGATGTTCACCTGATAATACAGATTTTTATTAATTAATGTAATTATTTTTTAACAGTTGAATCATTAATAAAAATTTTTGAAATTAAATATGTGGGTACACATGTTACAAGTGACCCATTCTTAAGGACAACGTCAAGAACGCCGCCGGACGCACCACGGGGTTCCCGGAAGCCGACCCCTGCAGAGTGGCGCCAGGACCAGGGACTTCTGTCACCGACTACCAAGCTACCTACGACCGACTTCAACCACAAGGCACTCTCCAGCAAACCATCAAACCGTCAACATTACTTTTTCAACACAAGCTTAGTTTTCAATAAAAATAGTTTATTATTACCGTTGAGAGAGTGTTTTATTCTTGCTGTACATCGAAAGCAACCCTCAAATAAAAACATTGTAAATTCGTGCTTGTTAGATATGTGTGTCTCCTGATAATTTCAAAGTAACACATGTAATTCCCCTGTTAAAGAAAGAAAATGTAACATCATATAGTCCTACGTCCTTTAACAGTCATTTCAAAAATTGTAGAAAAAATTATGAATAGTCGGATATGTGAACATTTAAACAAATATAATATTCTTCCACAATAGCCATCTGGATTTACACCTGGATATAGTTGTACTACTTAATATAGTTGATGACATTATTTGGGCTACAGGTGAGGGGAAAAGCACGCTTTTGTACTTTTGAATTATTCCAAAGCATTTGATAAAATTAATCATAACTGTCTATTTTACATTTTATTGGATTTTCGGAGAGTGCAGTTGAACTTATGCATAGTTACCTCAATAATAGAATTCAATTTGTAGAAACTGATAAATGGGAGTAATCTCGGGGTGTCGTTTCATTTGGTGTACCTCAAGGTTCTATCCTTAGGCCACTTTTATTTAGTATATATACATTAGGGTGGCCCAAAAAAAAACGAATATATTTTTTCGTGTCTCGTGAAAATATGTTAGTTTATCATGTTTTAAGAGCCCCCTCAAAAAAATCAGCTCAAATAAAATTTTTTTAGAGGTCGCTCAAGATTTTTAAAAATTTCCAGAATCGTCAAAAATTGATTTTTTTTAAATTCTTTTTCTCGTTATTTTATAATTTTCTAGGTTGAAAAAAATCTCGATTCTGAAAATTTCAAATAGATATTTTAATTTCTAAAGGTCACTCATAATTATTTCAACTTTCAAAGTAGTGTACATATGTTTTCGAACGACATCTAATAATAAATATCAACGAACTAATATTTTTTTTATTGAATTTGATGAACAAAAGAATAGAAATAAATCACGAGACACTTAAATTTTAAAAAATTAAAAAATTATAAATATTTGATACTCACAGTGCGGTAGTAAATTTTGCCTCGAGAAATTTTTAAGGTGTCTCGTGATTTATTTCTATTTTTTTGTTCGTCAAATTCAATAAAAAAAATTATTAATTCGTTGATATTTATTTCTAGAGGTCGCTCGAAAGCATTTTAGGTACACTACTTTGAAAGTTAAAATAATTCATTATTTTCGATTTGAAATTTTCAGAATCGAGATTCTTTTCAACCTAGAAAATGACAAAATAACGAGAAATTTTTTTTTAAAAAAATGACGATTTTGGAAATTTTTAAAATTCTTGAGCGCCCTCTAAAAAAATAATTTTTGAGCTGATTTTTTAAGGGTGTTTTTAAAACATAATAAACTAACATATTTTCACAAGAGACACGAAAAAAATATTCGTTTTCTTTAGGTCACCTTAGTGTGATATACATGTAATTTGTATAGTGATACTCAGATCTATTTATTTTTCGATTCAAAAGAAGTAACATGCTAATATGACCTTAAATACTGATAAACTGATCTGTTTTGAAGTGGATGGAAGAGGGGGCAAGCAAATTTTTTCTGAATTACCTTCAGTACATCTCACATAATGAAAGTGTAGGTTCTTAGATCTGGGCGAGGTCCGGAACATTTTCAAAATTGCAAAAATGTTTAAAAAATTTAAAAAAATACCTTTTTTATCTGAGTTTTTTACTTATATCTTGGAACCTATGCATTTTGGAAGAATAATGAAAAGGAAAAAAAGGTTTAGAGTTGAATTTTGCACAATATACTGTAAGTTAAAAATGTTTAAATTTATTACCGATGTTGCAAAATAGCAATAATTGATGAAAAAAGGCAAAATAATCAAATTTTTTTGAATAATTTTTTTAAAATATTTTATTTGCTCCGAGGGCATTCTAATTTTGGTAAAAACAACTTTAGAGTATAATAAAACAACATACCAAATTTCATTAAGATCGGTTCAATAGTTTTTGCAAAATATTTTTTTAGAAAACAAGTTGAAAAAATTTTTTCGAATTTTCATAATGTTGCAGTCTTAAATAAAGCATCTAGATACTTTAAAATTTTTCTCATAGAAAAGACGGCTCAACCTTTCAAATGGTTTTTGAAAAATTAGATTACATTTATGAATTTACAATTTAGTTTTTTTCAAAAAATATAATTTTAAAGTAATAATTTTTCTTAATTTTATCTGTATTTAACAAAAAAATTAATTTCCTAATATTTTTTTTTAATTAATTAATTAATTTTAATTTAAACAAAAATTATTTAAATAATTGTAATAATTCCTTACATTCATATTCAGTGTTGAAATATATATGAGAACAAATTTTTTCATTGAAAAAATGTAATAGCATAGGGTACAATATACAGTATATTTAATGCATAAATAATAAACTTTGTCTATAACAAAATATGTATGTGCAAATTAGACAGTTGGCATTACGATATTCGAATTCCTTGGCTCGCGAGATCGAAATTGGTCCATTAGAAACCGAGATAACGCAATTTTTTTGTACCTTCACCTTTTGAACCCTGAATTCAGTCTCAGAGCGAAACCCCCTCCCCCACTTTTCGTTTTTTTGAGTCACTTTTCGCGTGTGCGAGCGACAGTTTTTCTGCTGAGTTATCTATGTTGTCGATAATTTATGGATATGAAAATTTATTTCAGCTTAGAACTAGGAAAAAAAGCCACTGGATCAAAGATTATTGCTAAATTGTTTATAAATTAACGGTAAATGCCTATAAACTTTGTCCGCTTATATCTCCAGAAACAATAAACGGAATTTAACTTTTTTTTTTTAAAGAAGCGTCTTTCCGAGTTTAAAATTATAATTTTTGAAGAAAACTAAATTGCAAATTGATAAATGTAATCTAATTGTTTAAAAATAAAAAAAAGTGATATCTTTAAAAATTTCCTGTGGCCGTCCTAATCAACCGATTTCAATTTTTCGAAAACCATTTGAACGGTTGAGCGGCCTTTTCTATGTGAAAAAATTTTCAAGTATCTAGATGCTTTATTTGAGGCCGTGCAAGATTTTGAAAATTCGAAAAAATTTTTCAAAAAATTATTTTGCGGAAACTATAGAACCGATTTTAATGAAATTTGGTGTGTTGTTTTATTATACTCTTAAGGTTTTTTTACCAAAATTAGAATGTTCTCGGAGCAATTAAAATATTTTATAGAAATTACCCAAGACTTTATTTTTTTCCTTTTTTTCATCAATTATTGCTATTTAGCAACATCGGCAATAAATTTAAACATTTCTTTCTTTTCTCCTTCTCTTTTTCCCCTTTCAATATTCTTCCAAAATGCATAGGTTCCAAGATATAAGTAAAAATAGGTATTTTTTTAAGTTTTCAAACATTTTTGCAATTTTGAAATTGTTCCGGACCTCGCCCAGATCTAGGGATCTACACTTTTATTATGTGAGTTGTACTGAAGGCATTCCAGCAAAAATTAGCTTGCTTGCCCCCTGTTACATCCAAGAACGTATTTCGACTGAGCTGGCTTGGTCTAAAAGGAAATAATTTTGTTAATGCGAAATCAAGTGCTACCATTGAAAATATTTTTAACATAACTTTCTCCGTGCGAAGAAAATCTTTAAACAAACTTACCTCATCTATCAACAATTTTTTGTCTTGATCACTGAGGCCTAGATCTGGCAATGCACAGTCACCTTCTATAGCTACAACCTTCGCGCGAAAATCCGGACAATTCTTCTTCATCCTGCTAAAGAGATGATTGTCGAATATTTCCTGCAACCTCACCTCTATATCTTTCCCCTTTTTCTTTCTCATGAGGACGTAAACGGTGGACACGGGGCATGACCTCAGGAGTTTCTCAACGAGGATTTGGCCTAAGAACCCGGTAAAACCCGTCACAAAGACCTTGGCGCCTTTATAAAACTCTTGAACTGGCGTTAGATTTGATTCGTCTATGTCGATTGTATCGTCCACGTGCTGGAATTTCTCGATAATGCTAGAAGCTGTAAAAAATTGGATGGTTATTATAACTTTTTTCCACGTATATTGAAATTTGTGATTTACCTATATCCATGATTGTGGCCCAAAATTTATGGCTGTTGCTGTTGAAGTAAATTAGGCAATGGGCAACGTTTGTTCAATGAATTCTACCGTGGCTTAATTTCAATTGAATCAGTATTACGTGTTACGTATGAATAAAACATATTCGTTACAAGAATGCTAACCAAAACACTTTAATTAGTAAACAAAGTTCGGAATTATGTTTGCAAGGGTTTTGGGGTTAATTATGGAGAGACGAACATTTTTAACGTCGTCGTTCGTGGGTACTATTCTCAAATAACATTTTGCCAATGATATGAGACTGATTTATTTTCAAAAATCGATTACAGGCACCCTATACACATACACATAAATATTCACAATTTATTGTCGAATAAATATTGAATTTTAATGAAGACTTAGTATATTTATACGCAAGTCCTGATGTATTTTGTATTATTCCAAAAAAACAATGAATAAACTAAATTGCTTTCGACAATGACGGAAATATTTGGTACAAACATTGGCATAACTTAAACAGCAATATTTCAAAAGGTTTATTTATTCTACCAACAAACACAGCTAACGAGGAAAAAAATATTTAACAACACCTTTTCTAAGTCAAAATTTGTAGTTCCTTTTCAAAATATACATAATAGTCCTGTCAAATTAGTCATAAAAATAGTGGTCAAATAACAAAAATTCCGACAGAGCTAAATTTTGGTGGAGATCTTGGGTACACCATTAGAAATAAAGTGTCAAAAGTCCCCACCGATCCCATGTGTGCTAAAAAAGTTATTCGGGGTCAAAGGTCAAAATTTGAGGTTTTTTGGATTTTTTTTCGAAAACGGTAAGTTTTATCAAAAAAGTAGCTCAGATAGATCTGAAAATTATCTAAAAAAATGGTTCTTCTACTTTTTTTCTAAGAAACACCATTCCTGAGATATCGCGATTCTAAAAGTTGAAGGAGTCACCTTCTACATGATATTTGTGTCTCCTATATGTGTAAACTATACTATCCTGAGAATATACACTCAAAAGAAACCCAGTTCCTTAGTCAAAAGATGTCCTTATAATTGAAACAGCAATAGAACTATTTAATGCAACAAATAGAACTATTGTAGTTGGTGAAGATGTTGACTTATTAATACTACTCACTGCAAGGACTCCAATTGATAAAATTATATATTTTTTTAAACCTGGGAAGGCTCAACAGCGAACAGAAATATATTCTTCAAAAAGTTTATCTGCTTATCTAAAATGCCAAAACCATATCTTATTTTTACATGCGATAACCGGCTGCGATACTACATCAGCAATGTACAGAAGGGGTAAAACAGCAGTATTAAAATTATCCCAAAAAAAAAGATTTGATTGATTGCAGAAATTGATTCTTCATTTCAAGCAATAATCACAAAAGGAATTCGCTTTCTCCTGTAAAGGAGCTCCAAAAAAAATTGATTGTATAGATAAATATAGATATTTAACTTCTGTAAAAAATACATGAAACAAGTACAACTATCTTGTCTTCCTCCAACATCGGCTTCTGCTAATCAACACTAGTATTGAGTATACTATCAAGTTCAGACATGGCTAGGTAATCAGCTGAACTCAGAAGATTGGGGTTGGAAATTAACAGATAATACTTTGGAACCGATTCAAACTTTACTCCCACCTGCTCCGGAAAAACTCCTAAACACTATTTTTTGCAATTGCAAAAAAGGTTGTAGTGCTAAATGTGGCTGTAGAAGAGTAGGGTTACTGTGTTCTCCAGCGTGTACTAATTGCCAAAGCCAGTCTTGCTCAAATGTCCAATTGAATACAACAGACGAAGATTCATGTGATTTCGATGAAGAGACAGCTGATTCATCTTCATTTGAACAATTTATGAACATCCAGCAAGAAGAAGAGGAAGAAGAAGAAGAAATAGAAGAAGACATGACTGTTGAAGTCGACTTTGAAGAGTATGAATCAAATTAAAATATTAAAAGAAATCAGAACTACAGTTAAAGTCAATAACCAATATCAATATCAATAATCATACAGTTAAAAGAGTATTGTCCCTGAAAATTCCGTCCCCTATCGGGGAAACCACGTTAAAAAAACGCGTCAAAGTACACTATCTCACAGGTGGTGTGGAAATGTGTGCATATCATGTAGAACGTGACTCCATCAACTATTAGAATCGCGATATGATATATATATATGAGGGTCATTTTTGTAGATAATTTTGAGATCTATAATTTTTGTCAGGGCTACTTTTTTGATAAAACATACCGTTTTCGAAAAAAAACCCTCAAATTTTGACCTTTGACCTCGAATAACTTTTTTAGCACACATGGAATCGGTGGGGGCTTTTGACACTTTATTTCTAATGGTGTACCCAAGGTCTCCACCAAAATTTAGCTTTATCGGAATTTTCGTTATTTGAAATGTCTATTTTGACCGGGCTAAAAATAGAGAATTAATTCACAAAGAGGAAAGATCTGTATAAGGTAGACATTACAGACCATAATATAGTTGCTGCCAAGAGTCCTGCAACTGTTAGTATCACTCTGTTGGCTAAGCTGTACCTGAAAATAGATCATAATGGTACAGCAGATGTACATTTTTTAATAACTGTTTTATTTACCTTCTCCAGAGTCTTTTTGCCTTATCAACCGTATCCATAGGATCCTTAACCAAATAAACTCTAATTCCAGCCCCGTAAGTAATGACAAATTCTTCCCAGTCTAATTGTTTAAGGTCACAGAAGAACACCTCTCTGTCTTTGACCGACATTCTCTCTAACATTTTTCGAACGTTGGCGGACTTAAACTCAAAAGATTTCATGACAAAGAAGGTCAGTAGTCTCGAAAATTCGTGTATTTTTTTGTAAATGTTAAGAAACCTGCAAGGAAAGAAAGAAAGAAAAAGTTCAAGCTTAATTAAGCTATACAGTTATATAAGAAGGTTGTTGGCGTATTTCGCCGAATTAACGTGGCAGTTTGTTTCGCTTCCATTAACCGTCCCCATATCATACCATGTGTGAGGTCACCTGGCATTAGCGGGCTTTCAAACGAGGCAATACGGCGCTTTAACTGAACAGCGGTGGCTAACCTTTGTTGCCCTTCGTAAGCGTTCGAAACATGATCGGATTCTGCTTAAATGTAAACTGTTCACGGTTTCAGTTTGTTCTCGTTTCGTTTATTTTTGGATTAATAATTATAATATGTCTAGCACCGATTGTTTTCTAAAGTGTCTGAATAAGAAATAAGAGTATTTTATTCAGAATTTTTAATATTACCTGTTTTAACTGTCCTAAATGCGTCTTTATCTACTTCAGGTAGTGACAGTAGTATAGCTCAGCTAAACTAGGTCAATATCAGAGATCATTGATTTAAAAAATTAAAATCGAAGTAGTCTCTGAAATATGTCTAATGTCTCGTCACCGTGGGACACCCTGTATTATTATAGGGTTTTAATTGTCATCACAAAGCATTATACTGTTTCTTCTCGATTAAAACTATCTTACTACGTTCAGAATATACTTTGTCTGATAATATTGTCTGATAAAAAACCTTACTTGTTTTCATATGTCAAAAACGTGACAGTTTATAAAAATTCCAATAATGCCAAGATAAATTACATAAAAAATACTTAAATTTTTGTAATTACGCTTTTTTTCTAAATATTATAAGGGAGTTAGATGAGGAGGGACAATTATAATGGATCACCTGGTATACCTATTTCTGAACAAATCGCGTAACAGCTGAAACTAAAATTGTTATACTTAATGACGAAGAAGGCTGTTAAGGTAAAGAAAAGGAGTATTTATTAAACTGAAAAATCCGTGTAAGTGAAGTCGGGATTACCAGGCGGACATCACTCTAGTAAAAACGCAGTTTATTGTATGTACAGGGTTAATCACTATAATCTGACAACTTATTGTGAGTTAATTTATTAGAAAGTTTTTTCAAGTTCAACTTTTTTATGAATTTTTATAATGCAATAATAGAAAAAACAATTGAATAATTGAAGTCACTAAATTAAAGAATTTTTTTAATTGGAACACCCTATATATTAGTGCATATTTAGCTGCGTTAAATTTTTCTCTTTTCAAAAATATATAATATGTTACTGTTTGATTCAGGACTTTTCGACATATTTCAGTTTAAAACTATTTTTGAAAAAACTGGAGGGAAATTTATGTCTGACGGATCACAGTGGCTATGGACGGGGCACGCGGACAGGGTCTTTAATTTAGTTAAGTAGTTTACTTAATTGTTTTTTCTAATACGTATTATAAAAATTCCTAAAACTATTGTATTAAAAGCATTTTTGTAATTTCCAAGGACATTTAAATAAAGGGGACTTATTTATTTACATTTCTGGATGATGCCTCGTCTATTCACAGTCTAATTGTATCATTGTTGTCAGCTGTATAATTGTACTGGAAATGTACTTAATATTTTTAACGCAATTTTCATCACAACTGTGAAAATTATTATTATAGGATAGTATCATTAAGTTATGCATACAATATTGTTAAATTCTGTACATATTAAACTATTTTTCATTTTTCATATTTGCCATGTTTGAAGACTTGGCAACTACGCAATAATTTGTAGCGTGTTCCTCGTTCGTTCTGCCGTGGTTGGCAGAATATGGCGTCTCTTGTTGGAAAATAGTTGTGATTTTAGTAAGTGAAACGTGATTAGTGTTTATATATGTATTTTGGATAATCTTTTAAGGTGTGAATATGGACAGTGCAGAATTTGTAAGAAATTGGATTATAAACATCCACATCTATCCTTCCTCAGGTAAGCGTGCTTGAAGGTTACTTTGGAATGTATATGCAACTCTGGCCATTGTCGTGCTTATAGGTAACTTTTATTTGAATAACGGTAAAATTTTATAAAACTGACTTGGTATTTTTTTTAAATTTTTGCTGAGATAGTAAGAAAACAATAATATGAACCATGTTTGGTCATTAAAATCAACAAATCGCCCGAATCAAAGGAAAATGCTACACCACAAATAAGTTACAGACATTATTTATATTTAATAGATTTATAGGTATTTCAATACCTTATACCCATTATTACAAGTTTTAATCATTCATCATTTTCAATTTCCTCTACGGCAAAAACCTTTTCAAAAATATGTAATGTATGTTCAATTATACATAAAAATTCCGAAGATGCAATCAACTGAAAGTTGCATTCACTCAACCATATTGATCCTCCTTTGGGAATATATTTTTATGTCTCACTAAAAGTTTGCCTCAGTATTCTAAAAGTGAAATGTGAATGTTTTTAGGATGCCTGAGGATGGTGCAACAAGAAAGAAATGGTAACAGTTACTGGGATCCCAACAATTTATAATTAAATATTTTATTTTGACCCTTCCAAAACGTACGACATTGGAGATGCAATCGCGCGCATCAGTTGGATGAAAATAAAGCCCTCTGCTTTCCCCTTGCCTAGCTTCACCCAACATATGAAATAGACTGTGACATGCCTAGTCCCCTTTATTTAAATGTCTTTGGTAATTTCAATAATAAACTCACAATAAGTTGTCAGATTATAGTGACTAGCCCTGTACAAACATGTTTAAAATTAAATTATGTATGTAGAAATTTAGAAAATATAAAATTTATAGTTTTTTTTACTGATAAAATGTTATTTTACCTCATTTTCTTTCCTCTGGCGAGCATTACAGCGTCAGCTATAAAGGCAGGGACCGTGTGCAAGAGGAAGGTCAGCAATAGATTCATACTATAGGATTTGACCAGAATTAGATAATAAGTCCACATAATGCGTGCGGAAGGCGTAATTGCACCATATTTACTCGACTTAGCTTTGAAATCTCCCCACGTGATTGGCTGAAATCAAAAAACAAGGATTACTATGTAAATGATAGGAAGTCGGCGAATAATGAATTTAAATATTTTTATTGTGGATGTATTTTCCCTTTGTTGTCTGACAGTTTTTGTTTTATATTTATATTCTTAGAAATTGACCAATAAAAATAATTTCCAGAGTGTTGATTGTTTACTAGTAAATTTTTTATTAACTTCAGTTCATTATTAAGAATTTCATACTTTGAAGGAATAAATTTAGCTCTACCCTACTACAAACATTTAGTTACACCTTTGGCACGGGATTTGAACTTCCGCTTCGTGACGTCACAGCGCGTATTTAAATTTATTTTAGGACTTGAATGAGTCCATATTAAAAAAGAAAAAATATTTTTTTAATTTCGTACATACAGACATACAACATAGTCCAATTAAATAAGCCTTTAAATCGAAATTTTGGTCAACTTGCCTGAATTTTTCATATGAGTTAGTTTGAGGTATGTCATTTTTTGTTCAACCCCCGGCCAAGGGTGAAAAAAGATAAAACAGGGATTTTTCAAGATAACTCAAAACGGGCAAGGGCTTGAAAAAAAAGAGTATAAAAGTTGTAAAGCATACAATTCTACATAAAAATGGCCTCTTGACTTTTTCTTGTACTATTAAAATTAACAGAGTTAGGGAGGCTGTAAATTAAGGGAAGATTTCAGAAATTTAAAAAAATCATAAGCAGAAAAATGAATGAATTTTGTATTTTTTTTTTCGATCTACTCTAAAAAATGTAACCTTTCTTTTCAGAGAAATAGATATATTTTTTAATTTTTAATAAGAAAGTTATAAGAATTTCCAATTTGTTGCTCAACCCCCCCCCCCCCCCCAAAACAAAGATTTTAACGAAAACCCCGAAACAATAAATCATATTTTTAATTCTTTTTGAGTAAATATGATTTTTTTTATAAATAAAAATATAGTTTTTCTAAAATAAAAAATAAGGGTAGCAACCCCCAAACAAGGAATCACTTGCGAAATATTTGTTTTTTATCATAAGTAATTTCCCTTTTGTTTCATTTCAAAATATTGATTAGAACCCCAGAAATTTAGAAAAAACTGTTTTGGGAAATTTAGAAAAATACGTGTCTCTTTACATTTTTTAGAATAGATTGAAAAAAAAATTACAAAATTCATTCGTTTTTCTGCTCGTTATGATTTTTTTAAATTTCTGAAATCTTCCCTTAACTTCTACCCTCCCTAATTCTGTTAATTTTAATAGTACAAGAAAAAGTGAAGATGTAATTTTGATGTAGAATTGTATGCTTTACAACTTTTATAAGAAACTTTTTTTTAGCCCTTGCCCCTTTTGAATTATCTTGAAAAACTCCTTTGTTTTATCTTTTTTCACCCTTGGCCGGGGGTTGAACAAAAAATTACTGTCACTTATTGTTATAATATACCTCAAACTAATGGTCCACAGTACAGCCCCCCCTGGAAAGTTGATTACCACATACTTTATAACTCCTGAGGAGCTTCGTTTTGACGAGTCTACCACATTTTTCCTCTGCGACTTTTCTCGATTCCTCCGCTTTTCCACTCGGAAAAGTCCAAAAACATGGCAATTTCCCGGGGTCTTGAAAAATCAAGACCACATCTTTTATCTTTATCTTAAGTAACTGGAAATTTTGTTGCAAACGCAGATTTAAATTTGTCCGACAGAAATTCCTCCGACACTGACGTGTCTACCGATCGAAACATGCCAAAATAACCCGGTTTCGAAAATCAATTACCACATACGAGGTAATTTTTAGTAAAATCAATTGTAAATAATTAATTCAGTCCAAAAGTATTGTTGTCCGACAAATTTCAAGCCGCGTTTTTTCAATCCGACAGCTGGAAATCGGAATTTTCACGGGGTATGATAAATCGATTACCACATGTCGGACAAAACTAACACACGATGGAAAAGTGTTTTTTATAAGCAAAAATTGTAATGTCCGACAAAAATATATCAGCAAATCGTCAGTCCGACAAAAAATTATGAAACAAATTTCGTAAAAAATGTGCACATGTATTTATAATTTCTAATAAGATATTTTCATGTATTAAGCAAAATTCCATATAAATATACAATACAGGGTGTTTCAGAAAGACCTCCCGTAAATACAGGGGGTGAGGACGACAGAAAATAAGAATTTTTTGTCATATGAACTATATGTCTATCTCATCTTCTCAAAGCTCAAGCTTACTTTGAGAAAAGTCACTTATTTTATAGTGTAATATTGTAAGAGTTTAATTAAAAGCCTTTTTTCTCGAAAATCGTCCACAATAGGAAGTTCTAACAAGAGTACATTATTTTTAGAAAATAAAATTGTACAATAGAAATTGGAGCCCGACTGGTAAAAAACCTAACCTTAAAAAAATATTACTTAAATTGTAATAAGAATGTAGTACAACTAGCGCCTTCTATGAAATATACAAAAAATAATTAGACTAGCGTATCTGGCACCCTTAAAAACCTCGGACTACCAAATTTCATAAAAATATTTCGCACCATTTGGAAATTTTCATAAAAATGTTATTTAAAAATATTTATTTTGTCTCTCTGTATCTCGAAAACAAGAGGAGATAGACATAGAGTTCATAAGACAAAAAATTCTCATTTTTTGTCATACTATCACCCCCTTTATTTACAGGTGGTCTTTCTGAAACACCCTGTATATATTTTTCGTTTTATTCTTGTAATTGTAAATCTCATATACCTACTCAATTTAGTCAAATAAAGATCGAGAAAATAATTAAACAATCAAAAAAGTATGTATGTAGCAGTAGCAGAAGCATAAAGCATATTTATTGATTGATTTAAAAGAAAGCGCCGCAGGCGAAAATTTTCAAATTTTCAAGGTCAAACGGCTTTAAATGAATCTGGAAATTTTAGTTGCATTTGCAATATTACCGAAAAACTGACGTTGGCAAGAAGGATTTTCATTTAGATTTTATAAAAAATAGAAATATTAGTTCGGCTCGTGGACTTAATGATAGGTACAGATACAGATGTTAAGCGGGATTGTTAAATCCCTCCTTATTCCACACGCCCGATTTTACGCTCGCAATTAAACACGACATACAAAAAAGTTTTTTTAAATAAACACATCCACACAATCACTTACACTCCGAATACCATTCAATCCGAAACTTCCGAACATACACTTTGCCTTTTGACCTCCCCCTTTTTTCCACATCGAGAGAAGGTACAGGTCTTTCGCAATTTAAAAAATTTTTTGTCCTCAATTTTCGGTCTGGAAAATGGCATTTCCAATAAAATACATACAGGATCGTGCATATGAAACACTTCTACAAATTATTGATATAAAACAAATATTAATAAAGAACCATTATAACCGTGCACTGGGCAACGTATCGTATAAACTGTTTACACACGATAGACAGGCGAT
>NW_019416847.1:0-41777 GCF_000390285.2 Anoplophora glabripennis
TTCTTTTTTTGTATTTAATTATTCTTTTTACAGATTCATTCCTCACGGGCGAAAATGTTAGTAAATTCAACAAAGCTCTTACATGCGTATGACATAAAGTGAGCACAAGAAATGCTTTATTATTTGTTTTTCGAACAACGTAATAGTGACAAAACAAGTTAAATGTGAAACAAAGGAGTTGTTATTGCAATATCTGGGCAGTCACGACAATACATATATATTTTAACATGTAATATATAATGAGCAATTTTTAATAATAATTGTAATAATTTTACCTTAGAAAAATATATGCCCTTGAGCATAAAGCAATGGTGGCTAAACATACAAAGAATTATTATCATTAAACATCTATAACCATCACAATCATAAAATTACACAGGACAATTAACAACAAAGTACTTAGAGAATATTACCTGCTAATTAATACGGGTTAAACACTATGATTTTTCACTATTTTGCTTCACAGTCCGCCGAACGTCTTACTCCCATCTCCACCCTGTCCTCACTTCAACTATTTAGGCTTCCTTCCAGAATTCCCCACCTAAGCGCTTGTTTTTGTGCTTCCTTCTACCAACTGTCAATATTACGTTTTCATTATTACACAACACCCACGTAACAGGTGACGTCGAAGTTGATACGATAAGTATGGTTTTGCACATCATTCAGAAAAAATTGATATGTTGCTAATTTACGGCGAGTCACAAAAAAATTCAAGAAGAGCTGTAGAGTTATACGGAGAAAGGTATCCAGAGCGCTTCATTCCTGATCATAGAACCTTGACAAGATTGGAAGCGACCTTGCCACGAAATGAAGATGCATTTTCGGTTCGGAAAAATCAAATAATTAACCGAAGGGTAAGAAACAATGTTAATACAGCTAGACTGTTACAGTATTTCGAACACAATCCACGAAATTCTATACGGCAGGCGAGCCGGGAATTGAATTTGGATAATCAGCCGTACAACGAATTTTGAAGACCAATGGGTATCATGACTACAAAAATTGTATAACTCAAATTGTAATAAATGTAGAAACTGTTGATCAGAACCTTTTTCAGCACGTTCTTTGGACGGACGAAAGTCGGTTTGTCAGTAATGGTTTGCCAAACAGGCGCAACGAACACTACTGGTTCATTGAAAATCCCCACATTGTAAATCCAGTCCAGAACCAAGACCATTTGGGAGTAAATGTATGGCGTGGCATCAACAGTAGGCTGAATTGGGCCTTATATTTATGAACATATATTGAATAACGTGAGTTACCTAAATTTCTTCACTTCACTTCTGGAGAATGTGCCTTTACAGCTAAGGAGAAACCTATATAGTTTCAGCACGACGGGGCTCCACCCCACAAGGCCAGGAGTGTGCAGCAATATTTAAATAACATTTCCCAAGAAAAATGGATTGGGATTAATCTCACCTATTCTGTGACCCGGAAAGTCATCAGATCTAACACCTCTCGATTTTTTTATAGGGGGTTTTACAAAAGAAGGTTTACAAAACACCTTCGCGAGATATTCATCATTTGAAAGAATTGAAGCTTGTAATGAGTTAAACTGCGAAATTTTAATAAACGCAGCCCACAAAGAAGTCAGGCGAAGATTGGTTATATGTCTTGAAATGAGAGGAGGTCATATAGAGAATAGATTGTAATATGTATGTAGTATGAAAGCATTTGCGCTTTGGAATAACTATGCCATGTTAATCGTTATCTAATTGACTGATTCTTACAATTGTCTAAATAATTTTGAGACTAAACTTACAAACAACCCTATACCTTCCTCTTGTGACTCCGCATAACAATAAGGGACGGATTAGTCAATCTCATTTAATATATCCTTATAGTTTGGAAAATCCGCCAAAAAAACAGCTATTTGACCTATTATTATTTTCCTGACAACATTCTAACAACTTTAAATATCTTGGAATTCCTACGTGTTCTTTCGAATGCACTTCGCGCGTTATTAGAAATATCGATTTTTCTCTTTATACCAGATGCTTAACACGGTCTAAGTGAACTTGTTCAAATAAAAATATTGCTAAATTTCATGGAGCCTTCTCCGAAGGGTGTGGCGTCGCTAAACCTACTTGAAGACTCTTAACTTTTCGATAAAATTAGTGTTGACAGAAATATTTTACTTTTTGGCCCATCTGTTCCGAGAACTAACAAATAAATTACTACACGTCCCGGCTTTTGTTACAAAAGTTTATTAGAAAAATTAGAGCTTTTTAACAGGAAAAAAAAATTGGGAATGTTTCTGGAATAAAATATAATTGAGGACGTCATTAGTCGTTTCTGTCAAATCCCAAAAGTAATACTTTCAATTGAAAATGGATGGTCATCCCATTCAGCACCACGTCCCATTTTTTTTTAAATTTTTTGTATCCTCACAGTAGGCCCGTACTACCGAGTTTGAGACAGCCTGTACAATCCATTTACGATAAATTTGTAATGACGTCACATTGCGAAATAGTACAGTGTTGCCAGATTGTAAAGTACTTCAGGAAGAAAATGAATTTTTAGTCTAATTAATAAATAGTCTATTAACAATCATTTCTTGCGCACGACTCGACCAAATTTTCGGCACGATATTACTTCGCATTACACACCGTTAATTTGTTACTTTAGAGAGCATTTATTTTCAAATTATTCGTGGTGGACATTTTTCGTTCCCAAAAAAATACCATAGGGTGTGTGTTGGTTGTTATAGAGTCTTTAAACGCATTACACTGATATCGTTTCCGTCAAAAACTTAACGTGGTGGCTTGTACGCATAATTTGCTAAATAATTGCCGCCCGACACGAAAAACGGCCATAACCGCCGGGCGGTACGTAACGAACAAGGCATTTTAAATTTCGCGATAAATATAAAGCCCATATTTATATTATAATAATGTGTTAGTTATTTAAAGTCGAATATTATCTTAATTGCATCGCCTTGATTCCGTGAATACTTTCGCACGAACCTGGAAACGCGATCTCTGAAATAAGCCACGATTAAAAACGCCAGTGGCAGTCAAAAATATTTCGGAAAATTAATCTTTCTTTAGTATACTTAAAAATGTAAAACAGAAACAGAGCTCGGCAGAGTAACATGCTAGGAGTACCATTAAAAAGTACTCATAAATGTTTGAGTACTTGTGCAACATTTAGAAGTTCGAAATTCATCCACGTTTCGAAAAAAATCATACAAGGCGTAGTTCCCGCCAAAAACAATAGGAATCATTGACAAAACATCGCATACGACCTACTACGCAGATGGGTAAGCGCAGAACGAAGAAAAAAAAATTCAC
Source organism: Anoplophora glabripennis (assembly GCF_000390285.2). Classification (NCBI taxonomy): domain Eukaryota; kingdom Metazoa; phylum Arthropoda; class Insecta; order Coleoptera; family Cerambycidae; genus Anoplophora; species Anoplophora glabripennis. The sequence goes on from NW_019416847.1 coordinate 3,294, forward strand.
GCATGTTTCGAAAATTTCCGGAATTTCCCTCTGCAAAGCCGCAATTGCCGCGAAAATGTCAGCTCAACTGTACCAGACGATGCTAACAGCGCATGCTACGAAGCGCTACACCGTCCCGACTGCGCAGGAAGGCGCCAAGATTTTCGCGCATATTTCGAAAAATTCCCGCCAATTCGCCACGAAGCCATGATTGCTGCCAATACTGTAGAAAAGCGCGAAAATCTTCATGTATGTTTCAAATTTCGACGAAATGTAATAAGACCGAAACTAGAACTCGGAAACGGCCTTAAAGTCAGCATTAACAAAATGATTTTCGGAACCACAACCTTTTGGAGAAGGCCACTGTCTGCAGAGGACTGGCTTTCCAAAATCTAATAAATCCCCTGCGGAATGAGAGTGATCGAACGTCAGCCCGAGAACCATGCAGTTCAATAACCAGTGTCGAATCCTGGCCAATTCGTATTATGCCCTCCAAATTTTATACGTATGTCTACACCAATGCTATATAGGGTGTCCCAGAATAACATGTACAACGGACGACCACAGATTCATGGACTCAAAATAGGCAGATTTAGGCTAATTCACCTATATTCGAAATCGCTTCGTTTGGCCGCTAGATGATTTCAAAGTTAGTGAAAATTTTTTGAATTTTGTAAATAATTCGAATACATATTAATCGAGTTTATTTTTAGGGTGTGAACTTTTGCTTTCGATCTACGCATTTTGGTTTTATACAGAGGTTTTTTTTTAACTTACAACTCCTACAAAATTGATGTGTGGTGATAATATCCGTTCATAACTTTTTCCTCTTTCGGTCAATAATGACAACTATTTTTAATTTGATGGGTGATATCATTTGGAAGTTCTTGGGACTCTTGTAGAATTTTGATTAAATGAGCGGTTTGGATACAAAAAAATATTTTTTGAAGTGCTAGTAGACACTGATTTTGTAGGTCGACTATAATGTTAGTTTGATCTTTGTCATTGTGTACCTGCCAATTCTTAATAAGTGTTTACTGCGATAAGATATACAACACGTTGCTTCATTTTCCGATATGGATACACACACATACGACGAATTAGTTATTTACAACATGCCCAATTGTAATGAAATAATTAGTAAATACAATCAAATACAATAAACAATGCTGGAGATAAAAGTAACAAAATTGATGTTATTAAATTAAGTACAACTTATTTTAAAAACTGTTCAAAATGATCACCGTTGTTTATACAACAAAAGTTAATTCGGCGAAGAAAGTTGGAGGACACCCTTTGCAGTTCTTGAGGGCTATTTTTTAAAACATTTATGGCAATTTAGATATGCCTCCTCAACTCTTCTTCATACACTGTTGTTTTCAGAGTGCCCCAAAGATAATAGTCGCAAGGTGTTAAGTCTGGTAAACGTACAGGCGAGTTAACAGGAGCATTATCCCCTCTACCGATCCATCGACGAGGGAAACTTTGGTTCAGGTAATGCGATCAATGCGATGTATTTGATGTTTTTTTTTTAATTATTTCAATAAAATTAAGCACGTTGTAAATAACTGTAATTCGTCGTATGTGTGTGTATCCATATCGAAAAATGAAGCAACAGGTGATATATTTTATGGTCGTAAACACTCATTAAGAATTGTCAGGTACAATGACTTAAAGATCAAACTGAAATTACAGTCAACCTACAAAATCAGTGTCAACTAGCACTTTGTTGTATACTTCCGTTGTACACGTTATTCTGGGACACCCTGTATATGATCATTTATTGTTATTAAATACAAAATAAACAATAAATCTCACAAATTTTCAAAATTTAAATTCGAGTTAAATTTGAAAGCTCGCGTAGCACCCTGAGTGAAAAAATCCTAAAAAGTAATAAATCCTAAAGCTGTCGTACACAACTCCTATAGTTGCCGTACACAAGCTCCCCAAAGAGGCAAAATCAAGATATAAAGCTTCCAAATAAAGTCAAGTTCAAAGCTTCCATTCAAGCTACTACAGTTTCCATACAGGCACTGTATATAATTATTAATAAAACAAAATTATATATAAAAAAAACACAGAACTTTTTGAAAAAAAATTACAATTAATAATAGAATGTAGAAATCTTTAAAAAAAAAGATTTTAGACCTAGTCATATTCAAATTACTCGAGTACTAGTATGCTCTGAACTGAAATAAATGCACTGGGGATAAAAAGCATTTTTAAATTATCAAACATTCTCGAATAAGCATGTAAAACCCTTCTCGGCTGCTTCATCAAGCAAAAATGTATTTAAACCGACGATAATATCTGAGCGCATATGGACGGTCTACCTTGTACTACAAATCTATACTATCAAGATGTATCCTTATTTAATACATTTTTGCACTTGTGTCAGGCATTAACGGGCAATCGCATCCCAATAATTAATAAACATTGTCAAATCTCAGATCGTATAAAAAATACATTTGATTTGGTACTTAGTAATGATTCAGGTTTAAGGTATATACTTCGGTAAGTTAGTTGTTGTCGATTGTAACTAAAATTTCACATTTTTGGGGCGTGAAATGTTTTTTCTCTTGTAAATTTTATCAGCCGTACATACATCCCTGCCGAATATAAATTTATGTTTGAATTAGCCAACTGAAAAGATGTTTCCAAAAATTAAATTTTAGCTTGTTACAAATGACATTAGCTGGATGTCGATTGTAACACAACAAGGTGCAGTTGTAACAAGCTGTAATAGATAAAAAAATACTTAAAAAATACTTATTTAAGATACAAATATAATGACATTTTCTATTACTTGAATGAATTGGTTAAAAACACAAGCGAAACTACAGGTAAGTAGGTTTACAGTTTTAGACAGTCTGCAACTATACTTGAAGATGCAAATGTTTCAACAGGAATGGTAGCTGCAAGTCACAACAGTAACAAAATCTTAGGTAGAAGAATCAACTCAAAAAGAAATTGAGATATCAAATCATATTTTGTTTAGAAAGCAATTTCAAACAATGATATCGCCGCTACCAATATACGGTCTAGTACAATCGAGGAGTTGCGAGTTTTCCAGAATTCTTATTGAAAACTATTAATTGCACTGATGTACATATTGTTAAAAATTAATAGATGTTCTTACTGTCAGATGTTTGCAATAAAAACTTATTTTAAATACATGCTGAAGAACATTAGATATATGAAATACTTTTCCAATTCCAATTGATTTCTTGTAATTGTGAATTGATATCGCCATCTCTTATGATTGTTTTCACTAAATATTCAGTTATTTACTACTATAATCGAGAAAAATATCATATATTATTGTACTAGTCAGTGTAGGTGTTCTGTGGTAATGGTCAACTTTCTAGCTTTGAAAATTTAGTTGTCTTGATCTTGACACTTTGCCAATATTTTGGGTTGCTGTGGCTTTCATTATTTAATAACCTATATCTCTCAAATAATGAAATATCTATTTTTGATCCAGCTGAAGAAATTTTCATGTAGCAATATTCTCCAACGTCTGTCGTCACTTTGTTATTAGTCCAGTAGGAGAAAATAATGTAAAAGCTCCCAATTTTTTCGGATAGCATGGATTTTCCTGAAAATTTGCATACAAGCTCATCTGACCCCCCACTTCAAAAGTTATATTGTCTAGATGTGTGCTTTTTCTATTTGGGGTGAAAACTACCCTTGTACAAAAAAAATGCGAAAATCGCAGATTTACGTATTTTAAATATTCAATTCATGTTCAAATATGTTGGATAAAGTTCTTTTCATGTTTTTTTTTTAATATAATTTATGAAATGTAATTACTTTTCAATCAATAAAAATCCTTAAAATCTACCCTTCCATGGACAAAAATAGAAAAAAAAGTTTTTAACAGTTTAAAATATTTTTTAGGTGCCTTCACAATGTATTCCATTTCTTTTGTTATTTATTAGAAAGCTTACGACTCATTACAAAGTACTCGGATACGTGTGTGTATGTATATTATTAAAATACTTACTCAAATCAGTTCATAAGTGCTCCAAAATACACAAAGATGATGGTAATTTACCCCCTCCGAAAATTTTACCGAAAAAATGATTCATTTTTTTACCATAACTTTTGTAATTTTAAGGTTATAAATTTACTCAACAAACCATTTTGTAGGGAATTTAAAGCACTTTAAGTTTTGTGATTGGTAGTTTTTTTTAGCCCTTCGTTTTTTAGATTTGTAAGCTAAAAAGGCTCAGGAAAGGCAGTCTTGAAGCTTAGTTTTGAGCTTCTGACGGTCATAAATCATCAAATTTTGTCCTACAAAAATTTAAAAAAAGCAAATTGTACAGTAAGAAAAAACCTACAATTAACTTATTCTATCATTTTTTTATTACTATGTTAGTTTTTGAAATATTTTGAAAAAAGGCGATTTTTTAAAAAATTGAAAAATTTTATTCAAAAGTAAATGAAATTTATTTTTAAATTTAAGCTTCTAAAATCATTCATATTCCCAGAATCTACTGTTAATACATAAATAAAATAAATTGCAGAATACGTTTAATTTTTTTTTAATACCGATTTTTTTTCTCTCAAAAATCAAGACAATCTTATTTTGATTGTAACCTCATTAGTTTTCATGCTAACGACTACTACCACCACTCAATTTAAAGGTATTTTCAAGAACTTTAATAGGTGTTATATAAGTTTTCTTCGAAAAACCTTTAATTTTTCCGCTACAGGACGTTGAACGTTTCGATTATAGCTATCTTCGAAATTGACTTCTGCTGACTACTTAATTACCCTCATTTTTGCTTACGATAATTTTTTTTCACAAAACTTATAGTTTTTGAGATATTCGCGAAAAATGGCTCAAAAACATGCATTCTTTGGGATAAAAACGAACATGTTTAGACGCAAATAACTCAAAAAGTATTGACTACAAAAAATTCTTATAGAACAATTTTTGCTTAAAATTCGTCCCTCTATCGAATCGTGAGGTTATTTTTAATAAAATAAATCACCACCCTCCAGAAGGGGTGGCATCCACCCCTAGGGTAAAAGCACACATCGGCACTATATAACTTTTGTTTCTTGAGCAATTCCCTACCTACAGTTAAAATTTCACGTCAATCCATTCCATCCGAAAAAATTGGGAGCCAAAATGATTCAGTGACTGGACTATATCGTATTAGACGTGTATAATTTTGATGCAAAACGGACAAAAAGGCCATTCCGGTTCATTTCGCTAAAACGCCGCCGATCCAGATCAAACTGCAACTACAAAATTTGGTGTTGCGATGCAGGTTCATGAATTTTCATACGGCACCGAGCACTTACTAGGATTAATAAAACAAGAGCCGCGCCGCTAAAAAATCCATCAGTGCATCCATAAAAATGCAAACGTACATCGGTATCGTCCGTCTGAAATTCAGAACCGCCACGGAAACTGCATCTCTCGGATTTTTCATTAATATTTCATTTACGATTAAATTTACGGTCGGCGGGAAAAAAGACAAGCGTACCGGGCAGTTACCGGGCCTGATATACGGCTGCAATTTGTCCCCGGTTAAATCGAAGCTTTTATCCGCGATCTTTTTTAATAACCGTATGGATGTGCGCCGTGACGATGCCGTTCCTATCCGGAGCTCGATTTGTCATTATTGAAACGGCGCTCGCGGCCAGCAAAAAACAATATTTCTGCCGAACGGATGAATATGTAGTGCGCCACGGGAGCGGAATTAAATTCTCCGGAATTAATACGCGCCCTCCCGTTCGGATAGATGAAAAAAAATCTTCAGGTATTGCGATATCAACAGCTTTTATTAGCCAGTAAGGGAACAAGATCAAGGCCACTTTGCATGATCGTAGAAATACAAAAACCAAATTTATTAACGGACATAAGACTATATTTCACCCATGTTTCCATTCTAAGCCGAGGAGTTGCCCGTAAAGAGCGTAAAAGGTTCAAAAGAATAAACGAAACCAAAAAATCACAGACACTGATGCTGCTGGTAGGGCAACAACCGTAGACCGCTATAGATCGCCAAAAAAATTGCTGATAAATTTTCTGGATAATCAGAAATTCGCAGAAACCGCTCAAAGACCGCCAAACACACTGGAAAAAGAAAAATTTTCCTTAGTTCCAGGAATGCCTAAAATTCAATACTTCAAAATGGAAATCCGGCAGACACCAATACGTGCGATTGAACGTCAGCCCTAGTCATTCACAAATAATTAAACAGGATGTACAATTGGATGCCCTTAGCTTTCATTATAATTGTATGTTTATTACAAGCAACCAAACCAATATTATACACACATAATATCCAATAATCATTTTATATCGAACAAAGACAGTGAATCGGTACAAAAAAGTGTTAAGCACAAAACAAAAAATTTCTCAGACAAAAGTATACAAAAAGATCGAGAAATAATGCGAAACGAAAACAGAGAAAGGAACTTAACTCCTATGAAGATAAAAACTGTTTATCATATACATATTACTTGAGAGCAAAACTCAAAATGGGAATCAATACAGAGAATGGTAAAATGGAGAATAAGAGCAAAAAATAACCTACAAACATGATATAATTGACGTAGTTGCGACGTACCACTGTTTATTACAAATTTCCAAGAGAAGGCAAATTATTACTAACACATGTCACGTCACAAACAAAGCATATCTAAGAAAAAAGGAGATAGAAATTTGTCAACGAAGATGACCTTCGAAAAAACACCAAGTCCTAATCGAAGCAACGAAAATGAGATACTTGAAGAAAATCTCAGGAAAAACAAAATTCGAACAGGATAATGACTTGGTTTGGCTATATAATGTGGAAGGTCTTAATAGACAGACAAGGAAAATAATAGAATCTGCTAAAGAGAAAGAAAGAGAGGGAGACCGAGTAAAATTTGGTGGAAAAGAATAGAATTAATAGGGAAAAAACAAAGTAAAACCTTGTGAGATAAAACAATTAGCACGGCACTGTAGATATGGATAAACTCTGCAATGGAATTCTTATACCCCCAAGGCATCGGATTCAGATTCAACAAGGATTGCTTGAAAACTAAATCTTTGTGTAAGCATACCCTAAGGACATCTTTCTAGTTATATCTCAATTACTATTAGAATCTCCTCATGTTTTATATATCAGTAATCGTAAGTAAACATTAAATCCAAATATATACAGGGTGATTCAGAACTTATCCAAAAAAAAATTAAAAATACAATTTTGTTAACAAAAGGGCAGTTCGAAAATCATTTAAAAATTCACTTCTTACCTTGCGCAAGGCAAAGCATGCAGCATAAATGGATAAAAAATTGAAAGAATTTCCTTCCCAAGTAAAGAAATAAATAAAATTTGATAACACCTATATTATATAAGCAAATTTTGATTTTGCCTCTATTTTATCATTAATTAATAAAATAAATTTCTGGTTTTAATTAATAAAATAATTTTACATACATGATGTTACAACAATTGTTCAAAATTTAGTCCACCTACGTGTAAACTCATTTGGGCCCGTGTTACCTAGTTTCTACGAACTAACACAAATGTTGTCTTGCTTCACCATAACACAAATGCTTCACCATAACACAAATGTTGTCTTGCTTCACCATAAATTGAAACAAGCTTCATCAACTCTGAGTAAACCATTTTTGACACATGAAAAACTGATGTAAACACTATTCGGAATGGCCTGGGGCCACGTGGAGACAGAGCGCGTTGCTTACAGCGCACAACATGAATGACGCTAGAGGCTACAGTAGTCCAACGATGTAAGGGTTGTAAATACTAGAACTTTAATAATTTTTTTCTCTGAAGGATTTTACAAACATTTTTTTTTACGATATTGACTCAATTTTTCCATGACTCATCTATTCCCAAATTTTTTTAGATAAATTGTGAATCAGTCTATAACGGCGTTGTTTTTCAACTAATCTTGACGATTTTTTTTTAACTTAAAGCTCTTTTCATAAACTTTCCGAATATGTAATAATATATAACTATATCACGCTCGTGCGTCGTATATTCCATTTTGCAACTAAGGCTAAAAAATAAAAAAAAATCCAGGTTGCAAACAACTTAAAAAAAAGGAAATTATAGATTTCAATGTATTATTATGAAATCTACCATGAAAAAAATCAGTGCGATTGTGGAAGATCCTAGGGATCGTCCAGACTAATAAATTAGTTAATTTGTTTATAAGGCCATAACTTGTAAACTATTCAACTTATCGATTCCAGATTTCGTGTGAGTTATTAGACAGTGATAAGGAATAAGAGGATGCGATGCCAAAACGTTCTGGTAATAATAACGCAGTTTATAAATGTTTAATTCGAAAGTCATAAATAAACTTTTTCTGTTTACAACTTTTGATCTAATCAATATTTTTTGACGCTCGAGGGCTAGTTTTGTAGGTCTTTTGAAGACGAAATAAAAATACCTTACTGTTTTCTCGTGGAAATGAACGGAAAAAAGTTATAGGTGAAAAACATGAATTTACGAAAAAATTATACAATTAACCAACCTGTAAACAATCTTCCCCCCATTTTTATGACTGTGGAAACTAATATGTTATTGCACATAATATCTACAGTGATAAATTCAGCTTGCTGAAACAAATAGTCGCTAAATGGTAATTTCCCAGCTTATTTTCCTGGCCTATACAAACTGAAAAAGGAGATTTTCTCCTCGACCCTATTCAGCCATAAACAAATCAAATAACTGCCTAGCCTGCCACGTGAATCCCACTAAGGATTTTCGACCTGCATCCGGCTAGGAGCTAGTTAAAGGAGCATCCGATTTACAGGCTAACAAGACTCCACTGCATCCAAACATCTAACAAGGTGCGAAGTTCTGTAATAAGATCCACGTATTTAAGTGAAGGACTCAGCTAGCAGAAAGCGAGGTGTGGTACAACCTGCCCACTCGTCGATGTCGTCGTCGGCTGCTGCAACTAAATCACCCAGATAAGATACAGGACGAGAGGTACACAGCACGGCTTTCGTGGTTTTGATATTCATTCCCACACTGGGACGTGAGATATGGGTGATTTTTTTTGGTACAAGCCAGGGATAGCGGCTGACGAGGATATACGCTGAGAGAAGGGTTTGTTTGTGCCGCGCACACTGTCGTTGATTACAGATTTTGTCCAACGTCGACATAGAAATACAATCAGGATGTCCTGCTAGCTTAAAGATTGAATTAGTTGTATGTAATTACAACTACATAGGAGTATAAGAAATCAAAGTCCATTCTAGTTCTTAATTTTTACCTTTTCATAAATTTCCAATACATATATTTACAGATTTCTAGAGTAACCTCTAACTTTCAAATTACCATAGGTCTAAAATTTCAGGGAAAATTGTGCGGAGAAAAATTACAAAAATATGCAAAATTTGGAAAAATTTAACTTTTATTACAATCCAGGATATAAAGAGTTCCAGTCACTTTGCTTGTACCCTACATATAAATGTTATCATATATTTAATAAAAATAGCTTTTAAAAATTATTTTAATAAACAAATCCGCTTTTAAAGGAAAATACATATTTCATTGTAAAAAAATTTCACTCAAATTTCACTCAAATTTCACTCAATTTTACTCAATAGTGTAGCAATATCCACACCCAATTGAGTGAAATTTTCACTCTATTAGTATGAGTATAACTGAGTGAAACTATTGCATATTACTGCTAACTATCAATTGAATGACTTTTGACTCTATTCTATATATAAAACCAATTTAGATCGACTTTTTCTCTAATATGATTTAAATTTAACTATTATTGAGTCATTTTTTACTCAGACTTGATTTTTAATTAAGTAACTAAATATTGTGTGCAAAAACAAATCACTCATAAATGATTAACTAGGATATACAGTGTTGAAATTAAGTAGATGCTATACAGCGTGTTCTGCAAATGATGAACTTTCAAATTAGGAGATATTGTAAAAATAATGTCTCCAAATCTACATTTTTTTGGTAATGATAATTTTTAATTAATAATAATTGAATAAACCCTGAAAGTAAAAAAAGAAGCCGGAATTTGGAAAAACCTTTTTGGAAATTAATAAAATTGGAAAAATTTTGGGGAAAAACCAAAATAACTGAAAATAAGGCCAACAAAGGGGAAAAATTAACTAAAAAATGCTTCCATATTATTAACTTTTGGAGTGGTTTTACGTCACTTTATATTTTCTTGAGATTTTAATTTAAATATCATTGTCATAAACTACTAAACAGTCATAGTGGTTTCAACACAAATTTGTTTTAGAGACAATATTCTAGGTTTCGATTGGTTCACTGATCGGATAAATAAATTGCCATAACCTATATTGTACGTTACAAATACGTAATTATAGATAATAATTTAACTCTCCGTTTGGTTTATATTCTCTTTAAATTTTAATTTAAGAATCATTGTATTAAAGTCATAAACTACTAAGCTGCCAGAGTGGTTTCTACACAGATCGATTTTCGAGACAATATTTTAGGTCGTGATTAAAAGAATGGGTTATCTGACCGGACGAATAGATTGCCATAAGCTACATATATTGTACATTTCAGATACGTAAGTATAGGTAACAAATTATTCGTATATTTAACCAAATATTAATCGAGACTCAATATATTATTGTTTTTAATTATTATTGTAATCAAACCACTGCATTTAAACACAGTTATCTCCAAAATAAGACGATAAACGGAGACTTGTTCAGCACTACACGTGATGCACTACGCCACGAGATGGATGACCTAATAGGGAAGATGGGAATGGACAAAGACAACGCACGACAACCATAGAATGGGAGGGGTTTAAATATACTTTCAACATCATTTTTTTCAGCTGATACTTTTGTTTCGTTTCGTTGTTTAGTCATGAAAAATTTGATGCATTTTTATTTTTAACATTTGAAGGCATCCAGTATATACAAGTTTCTTTCCAACTGTTTGCTTTGGAAAGCTTTTTCCCACTTTTCCTGTTTTTATTTTTTCTAGTTAAATTAAATTAAATTTGCTTTAAAATAAACGTGCTTTAAAAATTTTCTTTGAACATTCTCAATCACAAACAGATGCTTTATAAATGATTTCAAACCACCAATAAGTTTATTTGGAACAGTAATTTTATTTCCTTCACGTTGGCAATAAAATTCTGGTAAAATAAAAAATAAGATCAAGATTACGTTAAAATACAACATTCTGTTTTACCGGCCTGGTGTAATTGTTCACAATAGTTTGTCATTGCTCATTATAATGGAAACATTATATTGATCATGCTGAGATTTAGGGATTTTTAGATGACAGTACCAGCCGTGCAATGTTGGTCGCCTAAACTCGACCATCACGCTGCTTATATTTATGATTACAGCAAAATTAAAGACTTATAAAAATAACACTCGCAGACAGCTACAATAATAGGCGAATTTTCGTTTAAACGTTGCAACATAAACGCGATTACACTTTAAAAAATAACTACAATTACATTAGCGGTGAACTGCAGCGTTAAATCTACCTTTATGTCGGCGTATTAGGTTTATGGGTGGCGGAACGCCGTTGCCCATTTGCAGTATTAACAGCGGAGTTATTTTTAATATATACTAAATACATTGGAACAATTCCGTAAATGGAGAGTGACCGACGAAAGCTTATTATCAGATAATCGAAGCTACGGGGTGGACGAAAAAAATTTACTTCGTAGACTGAGATTGGACGCTTTTGGCAATAGAATCCGAGACTGGTAAATTATACTTAACTGCTGCGTGGTGTATAACATTTTATCTGATCCACATGAGAACGTGGATATATCAAAAGAGCATTTTTGAAACTTAAGAATAACGGCTATACACCAAAAAAGTAAAACGAACAAGTCAACGATTTTCTCGTTCAAGCGCCCAATAACACATTTTTGCTAATGAAGGTAGTGACATGACGGTCTTAGACATTGCAGGAGCATGACGCTCTGATGAGTTATGCAAACTTACTTTGGACGTCAATTTCAAAAATTTCGATGACATTATTGTAGTTACAATTCCAAATTCTAAGAATGGTATATCACGTACGTTTACAATTACTTCTCGTCCGGATTCTGTTTCTCAAGAAATATATCAAGATTAGATTGGAAATTAAAACTGAAACTTCACGCTTTTTTATGCGCTATCAGGCAGGTAGATGTTATAATCAACCAGTCGGCAAGAATACGCTTTCTTTGATTCCTAATAAGATTGCACAGTTTTTGGAACTAGAACATCCCGAAACATATACAGGACATTCATTCCGAAGAACATCGGCAACATTACTGGTTAATACAGGAGTTGATGTATTAGCAATCAAGAGACATAGTGGGTGGAAATCAGCCACAATTGCAGAAAGTCATGTTGCTGACAGTTTAAGTAACAAAAATGAAATAGCCAACAGGATTCTTTACAATGACACTTCAACTCCAGGTTCTAGTAGTACGTCGCATCATATGGATCAGTCAGATAATATTGAACCTCCGGTGACTGAAATGGAGCCGGCAAATAATTTTGAGAAAAATGTTACAATTAGTAAAATAATATAGGGACGTTGAGTAAGTTCTCGCTGTTTTCTAAAGATGGCATTACCAAAACTGCTTGCATGTATGTTATTTCGCCGAAATTCAACATCCCATTAAGTATATTGAAATATAAAATAACGCTCAGAAGAAACGCGACATCTTGTACAATCACAAATAATTTTAAAATATGTAGAAATTGGTTTAGTGCAACTTTTAGTTGAAACATTTGTTTTAATATTGATATAACCAGGGCCATAGAATCCACCTTACGTGTAACACCCTGTATGAAGGAACGAGGAATTAATTTTGAACAACAAAACTACCGTTCCATACAGTCGATATACTCTAACTTTAATAAAAATAAATAAACTATACTTTCAATACTTCATACTTCGACGTTGATTGTGATGGATCCAATGACAGCATTTTCGCGCATTTTTCGGACCCGCCTTGTAAACCCGATCCGAATGCGTTATTAGCAGCGTTAATCAAGTACAGCAAAAAGCTTTCATAAACGTCGATACCGCAGTGAAAATGTTAGGTTAATCCCGTTCGACGCAACAATTTAAATGATGTGTTCCATTAAAAAACGGGGATTTTAACTGGCTGATTTGCATACCGTCAGGACGGGAGTTTCGGGATTTTATCTATGGCGCTCCGCATAATAAAACGCTCACTTCCGGTTGCCCGGAGAAAATTTTATACTGTGAAATTTGCAGTCAGTGAAAAAATAAAAGTTGTGCTGTTAAATGTTTAAAGAATCGATTATGTTTCTAGAAGTTTGTGTTCCCTAGAATAGTAATCTGAAAATCTTTTTTTTTTCAATCAAATAAACAGTCGAATTATAAACTAGTGGAAAAAATTAAGGGATCAAAAAAAAAAATCTAAATTTTCGGCGATTTTTCAAATGGCTGTATCTTTGATAAAAATGGTCGAATTGGAGTAAAAAAAAAACAATTTGAGGCTTGAAGTTTCTAATTTTTGGATCTTGCAAAAAAAAAATTTTCAAGTAACACGTATCGCGCAATCTTAATGAATATCATGAAATCTTATTTTTGGTGTACGGACTTGAAAAAAAATTTCCAACTTAACCACCTTATGGATTAGATAGGTTGTTCATTTAGCCTCAATTTCTTTTTTTTTTTTGTCTCGATACGACAATTTCTCGCTGAGCTATCGGACTTTGAATGAAAATGGATCATTTTCTATTTGTTCATCGATATCTCAGAAACCAATGGTTGCACAGAAAATCGACGGTGGGTTTCAGAAACTTGAATAAATTCTCTACAAGGTCGGCACGGCTTTTCTAAAAAAAAATTTTATCCTTAACATGACTGAAAAATCGTCAACAAAAAAACGTCTTGATGGATCGAATTGAAACTCTGTAGGGCTTTTAGGGGTACAATGACCTGTAAAAGGCAAACTTAACATTAGTCATTTTCCCAATATTCTCAATGTGGCACGTGATTTTCTAGAAGACCCCTAACAGTACTATTTTTTACGATTTTTCAGTCATGTTAATGATAAAAAAAATTCTAAAAAACCGTGCCAGGACCTGGTTGTTTTTTCCACTAGTGTATATAATTCAATATTAAGAGAACACTTTAAACACTTTTTAAAATCAATAATTATTAGAAAGTGAAACTACAATGGATTATAATTTACCTAGTAATCTTTTACTCTTTACTTTTTATCTTTTTTCTTAACCGACCACTTCATCACCGAATAGGTAATAATATTTAATCGCAGAAAAGCCTAATTTATTATTATTATTAGTTAGCCGCAACCAAATGATCAACGGTACATCCTTTACATTTAAATTTAAGCAGAATACGAGCCTGATCCTAATGCTTACAAAGCGCAACGGAGGTTCAACTATAACATATGCTCAAAATATCCACTACCATTTTAGATGCACGCACGAGACCTTCGAACCCAATTTTCAAGCACTCGCTGGAAAACACCTCAAGAAAAGGAAATAGTGGTACACAAAAAACACTCCGACACGGTCGAATCCAGATACCAACTGAATTGCGTATTTGTGATTGCTGGACACCTTAGTACCTCGTGTTAGTAAACCGCCGCGCCGTTGTCACATTGCTCGATATGAATTTTATCGAATTTTAAATTTATTACAACACTAATTATTTTTTAGAATTAAACTTAAAGAAGTTCAAAAAAGTGATAAACATTGTATTTTATGGTATTCTATGCACGCAGTTATGTCAATATTCCTTAATTAATCGAACTTTTGTACATCAAGTTGGAGATTTTGATAATTTTTTTCTCGGAAATGGTTGAGTTTAAGACCCATGTCATATAAGTTTTTTTGTTCATTTTAATGTATTCTATCGTCTGTTAAAATTAAGGCAGTCGAACTTCTAACACCCTGTATATAAATCAATCAATCAAATAGTGTTGTTATGGATAGAGCCTAACTTTTGTCAAGAAAGAATCATGCTGCTGCAAGACGATACCGACCGACAAATACCGAATAACAAATATTTGAAAGATTGTTTCAACATTTAAAAGATTACGGGAGCTTTAAACACCAATACGCTAATAAGTATTGGACGGAAAAAACGCAAAGAGTGGGAATTTTAAACGCAGTGGAAGAGATTCCTGGTATCAGCACTAGAAGATTAATCACAAGATTTCAAATGTATCATACGCTGTATAAATCAAGTGGGTAAACAGATTAAGTATTTATTTATTTTTGTGTATTTCATTTATTATTTATTATTTTTTGAGTTTCTGACAGATTACTTACTGTTTCGTAGTTTTCGTAATTCATCTTATTTAAAGCAAATAATTTTTCCCTAGGCAAGCACCCACTGTATAATGAAAGTAACACGCCAAAGCGCAGTAGGTACTCGATGGTGGGTGTGGAAATTTGATTTTTTAATCAAATTCTTCGCCTTTTCTTTAAACTATGAGATCTGACATTAATGCATACCGCAGTTCTCAAATATGTATACGCTGCTACTAACGCACGTCGCAGTGAATAGCAATTCAATTTTCACGACAAAATTTGAAGAAATAAACTTATGACATTTTTCTATAGGTCAAAGATAGGATCCATATAAATATGACCCAATTAAAATTACAGACTCTATGTACCTATGTTACAAATGTTCGCTTGAGACCGCTGGGCGCAGGGATAGTCCGATCGGAGTTATTTTAGTATTATCGTGTAGATTGGACCTTTCTGAGCGGTCCAGGCATTTCACGATAACGGTGGTGGCAATAGGGAAGCAATAAAATTATTTTCTTCGAGACCATTTTTTTTGTTTTTTTTTAATGAGTAGTTTTATGTGTAATTCGGGAGTTATTTTAGTTTTATTTAAGAGCTTGGTACAGTAAGTAGAAAAAAGTATTTACTCGAAATGGTGCATTTTCAAATAAACCGAAAGAGATATTTCTTAGAAATACCTCTATTAGTTACAAGAAGCTATTGACTTTAAAAAAATATCTAGCGGCTTCGAATTTCTGATTATTTTTAATAATCATGACTTCTGATAACTCCTCCACAGAAATCTTCAGAAATATTGTACAAAATACTATTTATTCCTTTTCAAATTTCAACACCATCTTGAAAACGAAGCATTTCCTCATAATTTTTGATGGAATATATTTTCTTATTTTGACCATCCAAATTTAAATGTCTAGTCTTCTAAACGATTAATCGTTAAATATCCCGTATACAACCCCCTTCCTTAGTTTTATGAGAACAATTAAATTAGGTAATAATACGGAGCACCCTAAAGGTAAAGTACGGACTGTATTTTAATATAAAGTCCTACGAGTAAGGCGTTGTTTATCATACTAATGCTTAATTTACGTCAGCATGGCAAAGGCGTACAGGCACAACTGTTATAATAAGTAAAATTAGTTTATAAAATATAATTTATTTGTTTGCGAGCTTTATTAACAACGTAACAAACAGCAGGACAGAGAGAAGTGAATTGTCGTGTTATAACAGCATTATTAATGGGAAATGAAATTTCCACGACCTTGAGGAGGGCGCCGCAATCGTCTAGTCTGAAACTACAGTTGGTTTACCTAAATACTTATAATCGCCAACTACAGAGTTCATTGTGCTTTTGCAATTTTTATTTACAAACTCTAAACTGCAAAAATGTTGCAACTGTAATGATTACAAATATCCACTAACGCAGAAATTACTAAAATGATTAATTCAAATAACTAATACCAAGTTAAATTATGGAAATTAATATACCGATGACGTATTTCCCCCCTCAGAAATACTACAATGCCATTGGACAACTCAAGGTTATAAGCAACCTACTCCTTTAGAAGAAACCTTCCAAGTTCCAAGGTCATAAAGCCAGACGTATTGCTTGGTCCAGGTGGACAAAAAATTTCGAAAAGCGTACAAAAACCGGCGCAACGTCGCAGCTTTCCTCGCGATTCGCTTATTAATATTTGCGGGGGCCAAACAGTTTAACATGTAAATCACATCGTAGCCGGCGACGCCTGAATATTCATACGGACGCACACTGCATGCACAGCCCCCATATTTGCATGTCTACGTCTCTAATTAACCAATAAATTTAATTAATCCGCAGAAATGTAAAGGCCTCATCGACAATTTTCTGTTTTCTCTTCATTAGCGTCAGTTTAAATGTTTGTTTTGTCGGGCTCGAGCCTGGATATCGCCCAGTTATCGAATTTCGGCTTCGAATCTCGTCAGGGTAATTGATTTACGAGCATGAACAGGTTTTTTTCACGACCAAATACCAAATAACTTTTTTTATAAAGCAACAATGTAGTTAGCGCGATATACATCAGATTATGGTAACTTGCATTGTACAATGGGGTGTTTTATAACTTTTTAACCATGAAACAAAATGAAATTATCTTTTTCTTTCATTTTGACCTTATTTCAGTAGAAAAAAAAAATTATGGGGTAATTTTTAGAATATTTTGATCTATTGCAGTGGTAATAGGAGCTCGATTCCTTCATTATTGCCAGATTCATCCACAAAACTGACAAGACAAACATAGACAAGGCTAACAGCTAGTCTCTTGTAATAAAATATCTACCTAATTGTATATTATTAACGCATAAAATTATGACTAGAAATTTCCAACATTTGTAATTTACTGGTTAATTATTTTTAAAAAGTCATGGTAGCAAATATCCTCAGACCTATAAAATGTTACCTCCTGACATCATATCATATCACATGCTTGGTCACTATTTAAAAGTTCCAGAA
This sequence comes from Anoplophora glabripennis, assembly GCF_000390285.2. Lineage (NCBI taxonomy): Eukaryota > Metazoa > Arthropoda > Insecta > Coleoptera > Cerambycidae > Anoplophora > Anoplophora glabripennis. Next base: position 21,035 of record NW_019416847.1, read on the forward strand.
CAAAAACTATAACACAGTGCTAGGCACAGAATGATGAAAAATACAAATTTAAAAAACTGGAAAAGCTATATTTTCCAAATAAATAATTACTTGGGTGGTTCAATGTTTAATTATTCCGTTTTGTAAATATTATAATTTATCAAATGTACCAATAGGTTGTTTACAAATTTTATTTCTTACAAAGAGAATTGTTTCCTTTATTTATAAATTATGAATATTAGTATATTGCATCCTCTCGACTTTTCTACGTATGCAATTATTGCAAATTATGTAGTTAAAATAATATCTTCGGTTCAGCACCTACATGACGTTGACAATGACAACCTTACATGTACTTAGAGGTATCAACATCAATGCATCAGATACACAAGTTTATAAAAGCAATGCTTCGCAGTTTAGGTAACGTGTAAAATTTGATATAAATAAATAATAATAAACGTAGAAACTGGATCTCCAGGCTTACTGTTAAAAAACTTGTGAAACGTTCGATTAGGTATGTCGAATGTTAATATTTTCTGAAGTATGCTGAACGGCCATTAATATTTTCAAACACCCTGAAACACAATAACAATAACACGACACTAATCACAAACTTTCCAAACAAAAAGTAAACGTTCACCGTTCACAACTTTTGCACAAACAACATTTTATTAGGCCGACCGTCCTTTGGATGCGTTTTCGTCCGAATTATTTTCGTCAGAAATCGGACTAATAATTCTATCAGATTTCGCACATGTGGTATCATCCACTGGACCACTGGACAAGTTTTTGCTTTGCAGAAGTCAGTCGTACATACATACTGATTTATCAAATCAGCATATTATAATTATTGTTAATAATATGAATGATCTTTTGGAAAATAGTTATCTTATCCGATTTCTGACGAATCCAATTCGGATGAAAAGGCATCCAAAGCCAAAGGACGACCAACCTTAAGAAAGAGAGGTAAACAGCGGCGTCTTGCGTGACATCATGGCTAGCCAATCACGTGCCCCTGCAACAATCAAACCGAAGTACCCTGCTATTGGTCGCCACTGGCCCTGTAAAGGTATTCATACAGGATAAATATTATTAGACCACAAACATTTTTTATGGTTTCGATTTTATGTAATTATGAGTAAAGCAATGATTCTTCTTGAAACCATCGACGTCTTTTCTTAGAAGAGGGCAACAATCTATTCTTATACCTTAAAAAATAGCGCACCTTCTTAACGAGTCTGTTTATAGGCAATTTGAATGCAAAAATGGGATCCGATCCAAATCAAACTTGTCTCTCGGCCCTAAAGCAACGAGAAATTAATAGGGGCATTAGAAAGGGCACCTTTTTAATTTTCCGAGGGATTAAACCCAAACACGAGGTGAAAGGCAACACGTAAAATATAGCGCCGACCGGGGATTTTTCAGGTCGAGAATACGTGAATTGAAAAAAATTGGAGGCGTGGATCACGAGTGGAGAATAGTGACTTTGTGACAAATCGAGTCATCCGGACGGAGACAGTCGTTCCCCTCGACTTCATCTGTTTTCATCTTTAGGGAGCAGGACCGGCCTCGTCGATAGACATCAGATAGACATAGACGGGAAGCTTGTTAAAAGAATCGACATAATGTGTAGACAGTTGATAATTTTAAGTTCTTCAGTTGTCTGGAGATCAAATTTCAACTCCCATGGGCAATAAAGTAAATTTCAGGTTAATTCTTAGAAGTAAATGAGAGTATAATTATTTAATTGAATCGTAATGAAAATGGAGACGTCCATTTCCAAAAAATATATATTTTTTTTAATATTTAGGTAAAGAAATTAATTTAGTTCGGTATTTTTTTTTCTAATTTGAAATTTTGAAAATTACTAAATGTCTATCAGTTCACTGATGGAACGGCATAACTATTAATGGTTTCTACATTTTTTAGATAGGATTCTATAAATTCAGTCACACCGTTTCCACCGCTAGAGGTCGCTACAGCCTTTTCAATAACTGAAGAAAATATAAAGAAATCAAGAAACCCAGATTAAACGATTTGTCACAATTCGGGTCTTATATTTTTTAACCTATTTCCATTTTGTAATTTAGTTAAAGAATTTGAAAACGTCCTGCTGATAGAATATGATTTTAACTATTTTAAGGTTATATTCCTCCAATAATACACACATTTCTAAGAACAGCTGGTTCAAAATTATGGATTGCACTTTATTCATATGTTTCAACTTGGTACAGGATCTAAAAAGGACAACTAATGCCAATATTGTAATTTGCATTTTTTTTTTGGTTTTGTTTTAGAAGTAAAATCCCGCACTAAAACCGGCCCTGCATCACACAGACTGCCTATTTTCTGCACTGCGTTATAATATATGTATGAGCCCAGGTCTTGAATATCAAATTAAACTAAGAGTTTGTTTTTTAGTTTTCACCCACTTTCTGAGGAACGAGAAAAATGTTTTTAATCCTACTCGTTCCTCAACCATATAGACTCCGTTATCTCGACAGGAGGTAAAAAATGTGATCCGTAATTCCGTGTGACTTTCTTCTAAAAAATGAAGCCCGGAATGGGGAGAGGAACGCATTTTAGAGTATTACGTTAATGTGTTATTAAAGTGGATTAATTACAGCAAAGTTCTATGTAGATATTTAATTATAAAAGGTTTTACTTCTCTTTTTGCAATCTCAGAAACAAAACTTTACATACCTGTTATATAAATGTCATTACACAAGTCACAAGATAAAAATTCCTGGTTCCAACACATCTTGCTAGGTTTCTACATTCCTGATTAAACGTATGCTAAACTAAAGTTCCTTCAAATCCGTGCAAATTAGGAATCAGTACCGTATTTAGATTTCGATACGTAAAACTTATAAAAATATTTTTAGTTTAGTTTACATTGTACCTACCAACTTTTTAACTAATGCAATTGTGGGAAACAACTACTACTCTGAGGATTACAGCTCCATCCAGCATTGAGTTACACCCGCATTATTAATCAGTTTTTTTCTTAGAAGTACCTTATTTTAATCAGGCATAATTTAAAATATTTATATATTTTTAAAAATATGAGTATTTTTTGGATAAATTATAATAAATTTCTATTATTTTGACTAAATTTAAATTCTCATATCAAAATAGAATCAATGTTGACAAGAAATTCGAAAATTTCGATATTTAACATTTTTCAATTTTTTTAATCTTGGCTAATTGAAATGTCATTTTCCTTTGACCAAAAATTACTAAAAGGAAAAATTAAGTAATAAGATAAGAATGTTCTTTACCTGGTGTAAATTTTATGGCGGTTCCTGTATTCATTATTTACATTGGAGATATTAACACAAAAATAGGATATGGTGATTATGGTGATATTTGAAATAAGGAAACTATAGAAAGCTTATTATATATCTTTGCAAACCGGAAAACTTAAGTATACCTTGAGAAACTTGGAAATATCACGAAATTATTTGTTGAAAATTTAATGTACAACCTGAATACGTCATTATATTATGTATCTATAGTTCGACCCTGTCTTTTGTTTTTCTGTAGTAACTGCAGGAGTATTTTCATTATAGCAGGTTTATTTATTAACGGTAGAAATGTCGATTTTATAACTCTTTCCGTTTCTGCGTTCCTAATAACGTAGAAGTAAGACAAGACTTATTTCTATGCAGCAGAAAGATCATATTTTCATACAATACATTACCTACCACACACATACATCTCTTCGACATTATGCTTTCCTGATAAAAATGCTAAAAGGCTGACTGTTCTGGAATTTTACACATCACGGAGATTGAAAGAAAATTTCTTTAGTGTCGACACAGAGATTTTGAGATTTTGTAATTAATTTTTAAATAAATACACAGACTTACCTTGGAAGCCAAAAAATTAGTTACTTCCTGCTGTTGTTAAAGCCTGTGGATTATATTTTCATTTAATTCATCATATTCTAGAGACAATAAGGCTGACAAGGGGCTATCTATATTATTTTTTTGAATCTTTTTGTACAGAAAGGGTACCGTAAAGTGGGGTTACTTTGCGCCTTAAGGGGATACTTTGCCACACAAGCGGAAAATGTTTAATTTAATCTGGTTCACATAACAGTAATGTATTCAATCCAATTAACATCAGGGTATTGATAGTGACTTATGTGGTCGTGATTAGCAGTGCAAAAGCATCGTTGCCGCCCAAAGACAAATACGTCACTTCAAATTACATTTGTGCATCGAAAAGTGACGATATTTTCGCTTCGTAAAATCTTGCTGTATGTAGTGAAGTTATTATTAGATACAAAATAGTAAGAATTTGCTTATTAGATCTATAATGTGCCGTCGTTGCTCTGCTATAAAAATATTTAGCGATAATCATTAACAATTTCAGCAAAAAAATATTTCGTGAAACACGTTTTGTTATTTGTGGGGATACTTTGTCCCAGGGTTTTTTAGTGGATAAATGCAATGCAAAAATCTTTAAAGGCATGAAAATAGCCGCAAAAATGTGACCAAATTGTTTATGCATGGGACGACGTATTGGTGTCTATAAAACCACCAATACAAATTTCCAAAAAGAGGATTTTTTGAAGTCCCCGAATTAAAAACATGGTGGTGTTAAAAGAGTATCCTCCTGCAGTTTTTTCATTATTTTATCTTATTTCAGAATGTTTATTTCATTTTTTTGTAACATTTTAGAACGTATACTTTTTATTTTTGTAAAATAAAATAATAAAATTCTTGCAACTTTGTATATACCATTATAAGCGTCGGAGAAAGGTCTACCAACGACCGAGTTTACTTTACCCCACTTTTGTTATAGCATGAACTACAGCTTACTTTTCTCAGTGGCGCAAAGTAACCCCGCCCATTGGTATACTTTGCTCCACAAAAAATTAATAAAAAAATAGACATTGTTTTCAGTTTAATTAGTAGTACCCCCAGTCCGAATATGAAACATTTATTAGCATACCTATATTATTATTAGTCATGGTCAATTTTTTTCAGGGAGTTTTTAATATTTCTTACATAAAATGGAGCAAAGTAACCCCACTTCACGGTACCAGTTATTAGTAAAAAAAAAACTCGTTCTTCTTCGGCCCAGATGACGGCGATACAATAATGTACCTACTTAATATTTCAAAAATATAGTTTTATTTCTATTGTTCTTTGACAAAAACCAACAGGTAAGCCATGATAGATAGATTTCGCTATTTCTACATTTTGAGAATTGCTTGTTGAAGAAGTGAAATGGAATAAGTTAATATTTTTTATATACAGGATGTCGCGCTTAATTGTGATACAAGCCTGTAGCTTCTTTGTTTTTGGACAGATTTCAAAAAATTTTTTTAGAATGTATAAAAAAAATATCTAACTGTAATGCTGCCATTTTTATTAATGCAATTCACGGCCAACTAGGACGCGTTTTTTTGAGGTCAAAACAGTATTAGCGGATTTTTTTCCAATAAACGGATTACGTATATTCTCATTCAACATCTCTTAAAATATCTTATCACCAAGTTTCATCAAATTCGATACATCTTCAGAGGAGCACTAGTTAACCGTATATTGCATTAATAAAAACAGCTGTATCAGTTAGATATTTTTTTTGCCCTACATTCCCAAATAAAAATTTTTGAAATTGGCCAAATAAAGAACAATTATATATAAAAAATTAATTTGAATTGAGTGTCCAAAAGTGTTCACAATATGGCTAAATTTCTAAACATATCCAATCCCCACAATAACTTTCCAAGATTGAGTCCTACCAAAAAATGTTTCAGAAAAACGTTGTAGGATATCAAGTAACCAATATTCTGTTCACCTTGAGTTTTAGTTTCAGGGTCCAAACCATCATCAAATTAAATACTTTAAATGGAAAAACCTATTTTTTTATGATAACAATCGATAGTGACAAATTTAACATTCGCTCGTTAGGTAAACTATTTTCTGTTTTTTTGGAGGTCATTTGAAGGTCAAGCTTATTTTTCTCTGAATAACTTGACAAGATTAAATTGTGAAAGAATTTTTCTTTTAAGCAAAATTTAAAGGATTTTGAGTAACAAATGGTGTTCTCCTTGGATTTGACCTTCACTAAAATTACAAGATGAAATTAAGGTCACCTCAGTATCAAATGGAATACACTATTTTTTATGCCAGCAGCCGATACCGAATATAATCTATGATCAAAAAAATTTTCCAAGATGTCCTTGTAGATCATTTGAAGGTCAAACTAATTTTTTATAAAAAACAAGTTCATACTAGAATTTAACAAACTAGAAATATTAGTATATTGACAATATTTTTAAATTTAACAGTTGTTAGCAGCTAATAGTATCCTATTTTGCATTACCATTACCTGTTTGACCTCCAAATAAAGTACAAGTACATATTGGAACAATTTTCATTTGACAGGAATTTTACAATTTTTTTTAATTGTTATTGTAAATGATTAATAATAATATCTCTACTCCTCATTCTAATCACAAGAGTTTGCCCAGAAGTTAGAGACTTGTGCGGGAGAGGAGGCGGCATATTATTATTTTAGTAGGCTGCATGTGAGCCCAAAAACGAGTTGTATTGCAAACCCTAACCAGTAAACACAATTCAGTGCAAGAATGATGGAAAAAACTAAATATGTTCTTAAAAAAGGAGCTCTTTTGATGTTGACATTTCAATATTTAATTTTTCCCAAAAGTTTAGTGTTTATACATAATTTTGTTCTACTAATACTTATTAGTTCTATTTGCAAGTAAGCCACTTGAAATCCGCAAAATGCTGAAATAATAAATTAAGACTGAAACAAAAAAAATCGTTTTTACATTTTATTCTTACATTACATTAAAATAAAATTATTTTACAATATTTACCAAAATTATATAAAATAATTTAAATTTTCCAATTATGCTGGAATGGCAGGATTCGACGGAGAATACTGTTGACAAATCCTGGAAAAATCTGTTTCTTTTTGCTTCAGGTCCCTGATATAAGGGTGATCTGGGTTGGCATCCTTCAACTGTGAAAGGTACCTGTTCGCAATCTGAAGAAAAAAATTACCTTAATATTCCTTGAACAATTATTCTCGATCAAAAGGAGGAGGGCCCCTAAAGCCGGTTTTTGCCCTAATTTATTTTTGGATGAAAACATCTGAAAAAAATTTTTTTAGTACCTACTAGCAATACTGAATCGTTTCCACCCTAAACGGACCAACCCCTCACTCTCCTTTCCCCCTCCACCCCCTTAAATGCCGTGGAAACCATCACTTATTAGAGAAATCTTTAAAGAGCCTAAAAATGCGATAGACATTCAATTCCTATGAATCTTACATATGAAGAGTTTTTTGGTTCGCTGATCATGAATCTGGTCTCAGAATCACGAATTTCACAATGGCGGATCCAATATGGCAGACAAGAAAATTGAAATGTCTTCAAAATGCATGAATTTTTTTGCAATGGGGTTTTTTGTGTCTATGATTACGAATCTGGACTCTAAATCACGAAATTCAAAATGGCGGATTCAATATGGCGGACAAAAAAATTAAAATGTCTTTAAAATGCATTTTTGTGTGGTGGGATTTTTTGGGTCTCTGACTACGAATCTGAAGACAGAATTACGAAATTCAAAATGACGTATTCCATATGGCGGACAAAAAAATTAAAAGATCATAATCCTCGAATATTTGTTTATAGAAACTTTCTTGGATCACTGATTACAATTATGAATTCAGAATCACGAAATTCAAAGTGGCTAATCAAATATGCACAAACATGTATGTAATTATTAATTTTTTCTTTTTTGTTTTATTCGATGTAAATGTGTGTCATCTTATTTAAGGGGGTGGAGGGGGAAAGGAGGGAGTTGGTCCGTTTAGGGTGGAAACGATTCAGTATTGCTAGTAGGTATTAAAAAAAATTTTTTCACATTTTTTCAGCCAAAAATAAATTAGGTCAAAAACCGGACTTAGTGATCTTTTTTCTGCTTCGTTCTTAGCTTAGTTCTGGAGGAAAATAATATTTTCTTAATCAGAGATAGCATTTTTCAGAACTAAACTTCATAGGAAAAAATGATAAGACATCAAATATCAGGCAATGAACGATGAAGATTATAAAAAAAATACTATAAAAATTTAAAATTTCTGGTGTATTATTTTTAACATATTTGAATATTATTGCCCGATAACGTGATAAAATGGGTGATAAAGTAAAATATGCCCCCGAATAGACAGTCTAATAGTTCAGTTTAACAAGAAAACATGAAATGAGTAAAAAAGAAAATGAAACAAATATTAAACTTCAACTCCTTGCATTTTGGAGCCATTTTTTAGACATATTTGGACTTTCTTTCATAAAATAATATGAAGAATATTTTAGATTATTTAGGAAACATTTTGTATAAAAAAACAATGTACCTTTAAAAACAATATTAGTGTGTCTTCTAATCGGAAAATATTAGATAGCAAAAAATAAACAAAAATGTGAAAATGTTAGAACGAACGCGGATAATTATTGTGAAATCGCAAAAATAGCGTTCGTATGAAATTTTGTTGTTCACATAAGAACGAACTATTACAGAGAAATTTTCAAGAACTTTTACCAAATTTTAGTCTTTGCTATCATTCTGTATTATCCTGCATCATAAATTACATCAAATGATTTTTTTTTCTTTCCCAAAAACTACGTTCGACTGCACAAAACTAACTCGCCCTCAAAAATAGAAGGTAGGAGAAATTTTGTGGCAATATGGGCATTTTACTCTATACTAAATAATTATATTAAAAATATAAATTTTTCCCTAAATGTGATTCGAAATTATGAATAAGAAATTTATACCTAAAAGGCGTGAATCTTCGTTTTCTGAAAAATACTTTTTTAGCTTCTACTCAATAATTACCAAATTCTCATTCCGAATCAATTAAATGCAGAAAAAACAATAAATTCTACCTCGGGTGCCTTCCCTAGATGCCTCTGAAGGACAATCATATTCACCAAAGTATCAGGATTATTGGAATCTTTGTCCAGTGCCTCTTGCAACGCAGCTTCAGCTTCTTCATACTTCCCCTGACCGATAAAAGTGACAACTTGACCGTTCAACAACAACGGAGTAGACCCGTACTTATCAACGAGCTCTTGGTAAATATAATAGGCATCCTGCAACTTATCACCACCCTAAAACAGATTATACATATAAATAACTAATATAACCTCAAAATAAAGCTGAAAAATCACTTACTGAAGCAACATTAATCCAAGCTTGAGCGAGCTGTGTCAGTGTAGCATCGTCATCTTTATCCTGCATCTCTTTCAACTTCTTTCTAGCCAAATCGACACGGTCTAATTTGAGGAGGATGTCCACGATAAATGCCATAGCTTCTAGGCTTTCAGAAGCATGTAATACTTTATAAGCAGCTTCGAGATTATTCTCATTCATGTAAATGGTAGCAGCTGCTAGTATTAGAGTTTCGTTGCTGGCATTTGCGGAAATCTGTTGGTCTATTTGAGCTACGACTGTCTCCTTTTTCTGTTTTCCAGCCAAGTAATCCGCAAGGAGTTTTAAGGGCTGTATTTCCTCAGGTGACGCTCCGTGGATTTCATCTAGCACTACCAAGAATTTGTTTTGAGCCATATACGATCTGTAAGTGAAGATGTCTCTTTGGATGGCAATTTCGGGTGTGGAGGGCTAAAAAATTACAAATTAGATTAATGAAAGGGTTTATAAGATAGTGTAGACTTACCTTTTTTAACTTCTGGGCTTCGTTTATACATTGTTGGTAATTTCCTATGTAGAAATAGTTTTTAACTTCGAACAGTTCGTCCACGTCTTGCTGCTGACGTGCCATTTTTGACAATCTAAATTCTAAACAAACAGGACTAACAACCACAAAATACAAAAAAATAACAACTAAGAAGACTAAAAAGTACTGTAAAACACTGCCAGTAAATGATGTTTATAGAGATAGTTGTATATAACATAATAAATATTTTTTTAGATCACAATATATTTGTAATGGAATTATTGAAAAATAGTTTTTAAACAAATTTATCAATAAAAATATGGAAATAGGTTTGCACCTTGGATATGGTATTTGAGCTGTAGCGAATCCCTTTAGATGCCACCACTTACTTAAGTACAAATCTTTAAATCAATAATTATAAAAGAAAGCTAATCAATGCTTTTTTTAATGCAGTCTCCGATTTAATTAGTTGAATTACTTAAGTAACTTAAATTATTTATTTTCTTAAAACTGATAAAACATTATTTACAAATCACTAATTTTCTGATATTACATTAGATGTCGCTAGCCCAGGGACAATTATTTGACAGAAACGCAACGTTGCCAGTGTTAGTATAAAAGTGCCAAAACCAAACACTTTTTAATAAGCAGTACTCACATGAAGTACTTCAGTGCAATTTTTTCTGCATCAGTACTTTTGAAGCGTACAACTATGTTATATATAATGTCAGTGCTCAGTGAGTCTCTAACTTTAATTCATAGATGATACGAATGATCATGATTTTATGATTTTATTTGTCTAATCTATAAAATAGTCCAGAACATAATCGCTTGTCTTTTTCCAAATTGATTAGATCCTTGCCTAATCAATTTGGGAAAATATGTATAATTACTTTTGTCCAAATCAATACTACTGTATTGAAATTTTAGTTACTTTAATTTACTCGTTATCGTTAATGGCAACACTGCAGAAACGTTTGTTTTTAAATTTATATCAACGCTACAAGCTACTATTGCTACAAACTAATTTCTTATTGCAATTATGTTATAAATATTGACTGCAAGTATCTTAATTTCTAACCAATGTAACCATTACATTGAAAATTTTGTTGTAGATTATGGCAAACTTCAAACAACAAAGAGAAATTGAAAACAAAATACATGAACAGTTATACGAAAGCCTGTTTCTGCTCTCCCAGTTCTATCCAACATCTAAGGAATTCAATACCGTTTTCAAGAAAGATATGTTCGTTAAAAACAACAAAGCTGCATTCTTTGAAGTGGCCTACTATTTGTTGAATACGTTAAACCCGGAGCTTACGAAAGAAAAGCTGATGTCTTGGCCACCATATGATATCAAAAGAGAAAATAAGTTTCGTATAGAAGTGCTGAATTACATAAACGAACTTAACGTACTGTATGATAATGCTGATATTCCACACATAATGTCTTCTCATTTGATATCTCCAGGCGGTATAAAGTTTACAAAGTTTATACTGAAGTTATCGCAGTTAGTGATGTACGAACATCTTAATAGGACCCAGGTAGCAGACATCTTGTACTGCCCAAAACCTTCAAAAAATGTTAGTTTAACTAAAGTGAATTTGAACAACCTGAAGAAGAAGACTGCTTTAATTGAGAAAGAAACGAGTGAAATGATAAAAAATTTCCAAAGTTTCCATTTCGATTCAAATGAAAAAGCTCTTGTAATAGATAGTGAGTTGAACAAATTAAACGATAGTATCCGCTTAGCGAAGAAAGAAAACGAAGAAGTAAGAGAAGAGTTTAATAAAAATCATCCATATTATCCACCGATGCCTGAACTTGAAGAAAAAATAACCTCGTTAAAGTGTCAGTATGAGGGCTTTCAGGAGGTTCATAAATTATTTAAAGATTGTGAAAGTCTTCTGTCATATTTAAAAGGTAATGATTTAGTACTGGAGTATTCTAAGGAAAAGGAAAAACTTCCTAAAGAAGTTCTTCACGTTGAGGAGAATAGGGAGGAGTTGGATCTGATTCAATTCTTCCACAGGCTAAATGTTTTGTTGGAGAAAAAGGCTTTGGAATTTCCATACCCGACAAGTTCATTCATTAGTGAAAATACACAGAAAATCGAGGAGTTATGCGTGCAACATACCGAAGTTAAAAACGTTTTGTCTCAGAATATGAAGGAACTGCAAAGTGTGTTGGAAAAAATCTCACGAGAAATTAAAGCTGTTGTCGAGGTAACCAACGCTAATGAAACGGAAGAAGTTTTGGCGGTTCCCTTAAGTGATTCCTTAAAATCAAAATAATGCTTTCCCTTTACCCTAACTATAGGATTATTGTGATACATTAGGACTTAGGTGATTTAGATATAGATGTGATTTTTTTTATACAATAAATGAATTTTGAATGAGTAGTTTATTACCAAGTTCAAGTTAAACGGAATCTCTGACTTAAAAATTAGTAAAAACTCCAAACGTGTGTTAATCAAAGTAGTAACCATTTTCCACAATATGTGTATGTTTTTGCAGGAAATTATTTGTTATCTTTGGCAATCATTGCAATCATATAAAAGCCATCCAAGATCCTACAGCTTCGATAGAAAATCGTCCAAATCATTTAAAACAAGTTGTTTGAAATGTATCCTTCGTATGATGAGGACATGTTGACATGCATTATGCATTAACCTCGAGGGAGAGCACTAGATCTTTTTTTCTTGTTACAAGCAGCTGTTTCTTTCAGTCGTTAAATTCAATGTATATAGTCCATTCTTTGATTAGGTCTTTTTGACCTCACAAATTTTCATGGTTTCCTTTTTTCGTAAGAAATTAAATAATAATGAGTTGTTCCAAAGGACCTCGCACTTTTCTTATGGGAAGTGGGTTTCGGCCAATTTTTTTGAAACTTTGCAGGTTGATAGTTCTTAACATGTAAATCAAAAGTCTCAATGGGCACAAAGCCCCAAATCCATCCCTTACCCCCCAAAAACTGCCTCCAAGTAGCGGGGGTGATTTATTTAACTGATTTCTTAATGTAAAACAATTTATTTTTTAATCAACCCAACAATGACCCCAATGGATTTTCCAGATTACTGTATTTTATAGTTGCACGTATTTTTTGCAGATATTTTTTCACACTGAATTTGAATCTGCAACTCAATTTTATGAAATCGGGACAGGAAAATTGTTATTAACAATTTAATTGTTTATATAGCTGTAGAAAGTTTATTTGTGATTTTGTGAAAAAATATTTCAAGTAAAAGTTATTTATTTTGACTAAATCTAAAAAAAAGTTATTATGTGATTTTTTCGAAAAAGTAATATTCAAGCTGTAAAGCGCTGTTAAACTTAACACACGTGTATATCTACAGCTATCATACGTATACTCTGTGTTAAACTTTGGTGGCGTTTTAAAGCTAAAACATTGATTTTTCGAAAAAAAAACAAGAATAGTTTTTTTTTAGATTTCGTTGAAATAAACAACTTTTATTTGAAACTTTTTTTCATAAAACGACAAGTAAACTCCCCGCTACTTGGAGGCAGTTTTTGGGGGGAAGGGGTGGATTTGTGGTTTTGTGCCCATTGAGACTTTTGATCTACATGTTAAGAACTATCAACCTGCGAAGTTTCAAAAAAATTGGCTGAAACCCGCTTCCCATAAGAAAAGTGCGAGGTCCTTTGAACAAACATTTACTTCACTTGGACTTGTCAAATGATCACACTGTATATTATATTGAAGATTGAAGGGATGAACCAAATTAGAATTTGTTACAAATAGTGTATAAAAGTTTGACACGTTTAATTCCACCAAACAAATAATATTCTATTATTTTAGTAATTTCAAGGTTTCATAGCAGTCATTGATAATCATTTTGTGAAAAATAACTTAAAAAAACATGGCATGCCATGGATTTATAACTTGCTCTGCTCACAATTTGGTTATGGTAATACACTTGTAAATACACTAAAGGTTCTATCGACTAGCATAATTTTATTGAAATCGCACAGTTCCATGAAGTTTTACGAGGTGTTCAACATTAAATTTGAACACTCTGTATATATACAATGTGCACACAAAACTTGGAATAAATTAATTTTGAAGTCCGGCTGCTTTTCATGAAAAAACACTTTGAGTTTTAAAGGACAGGCAAATTTTTAAATTAAATGTCATACATATACAGGGTGTCCCAGTGCCAGCGTACAAAAATTTACCAGGGGGTAGACCAGACCAAGATAAGGTTAAAATTCTTATAAAATATTTTTCTGCGATGCACTCTCACTGAGTTACAGGGTGTTGTTTAGAAAAAAATAATAACTTTCCGCAATAACTCAAAAACCCTTTCAGGGATTTAAGTAATTTTTAGATGAGTGTACATATATTAAAGATCATTAAAACTACATGGTGCTTATTTTGATCTGACGCCAGGTGCGGCCTAGGCCAACTTGTCCTCAAGGTTATGTCTTCATAACTTTTGCATATCCTAGTTTTATGTAATTTGATTACGTTTTCCTGAATCTGCAATCGATTCTGAATAAAAAATGGGCTCGTTTCATAGCTCAAAAATGAACTAGCTGTTTTTGAGTAAATTAGTTCTAAAATATCGACTGAATTAGTTCTTAGTAAAATGCATGTGAAGATTTTATTTCTTGTTATCTAGTAGGTACCCGTCATTATAAATAACAAAGTTGTTTACCGACTTTACCGTTAAGCTACAGTTTCCCATGCAGCTGCGGTTCAATGAATATGAAGAAACTAAACAAGTTTTCTATGAATTATTTAATATTTGGTTACATATAGGAGAACTAAAAATAAAATAGAAAATTATGTAACAGAAACGAAATTATGTTAACAAAATGACTATTAAAAATAAAAAATAGAAAACGATTATTTCAATAAATTCTCGAAATGCTGTCCATCTACTTCAATACATGCCCGACATCGTTTGTCCAAGGAATTGTAAACCCTTCGTAAATCAACGGTTGCTTGAATTTGCTTGGTAGGTGCATTAATTTTTTGAAGTAAATCGTCTTTCGTGTTATTGGGTTTTGGCATACACCAGTTGCTTCATATACCCCTGTAAAAAAAATCAAGCGGGTTGACGTCAGACAATCTGAGAGGCCACATGATAGCTCCATTTTTCCTAATCCAGCGTTCTGGAAAATGTAAATCGAGCCACGCAGATACCTGTTTTCCGTTACGAGTAGGTGCTCCATCTTGTTGATAGTACATTTGATTTCGCACAGCTAAGAGAACGTCATCTAGTACGCCATCAACAATATTTTCTAAAAAATCCGTGTATCGCTCTGAATTCAAACGGTCTACAATAATTTGAGGAGGCAGAATGACTCCGTTGAAGATTCCTCCCCAGACATTTATGGAGAATCTTCTTTGAAACGAGGAGGGTCATATCACATGCAGATTTTCAATAGATCAAACATGAAAATTTTTTAAATTATTTATAGCATTTCTCGTAAAGATAGTTCCATCGCTCCACAATATCTTTTGATGGAAATTTTCGTCATTATCGATATTTTCTAACAACCACCTACAATCAATTGTATCCTTTTTTTGAAATCACCAGGAAGCAAAGTTTGTACTTTATGTAAGTGGTATGGGTGCAGTTCTTCTCGGTTTAAAATTCTCCAGATGCTGCTTCGTGGAATACCTATTTGTGTTAATATTCTTCGGACACTGGTTGAAGGATCATCATCAACAGCAGCTATTACATTTTCTTCTATAATGCTTGCAACTTCCAAATTACCTCTTATTCTGGTATTTCCAATTTTAACACTCCCGGTCTCACGGACTCTTTGAAAAACTCGTTGGAATACCTACGTGTTGTGATGGTTGCCTTCTGTTTGGAAACCTGCGTAGATACTCTCGTGTGGCCACCAATGAATTTCCATAGATAAATATCATATCGGCATATTCGTTGTTGGAAAATTTGTAATACTTAATATCTTGTCGTTTTATAAACTTAATTTCTCGTAACTTCGAGTACCGTAATTAATTTTGACATGTAGAACTTTGTTTTTTATAACAGCTACCTACTAGATACCAAGAAATCTTTACATGCATTTTTCTACGAATTAATGCAGGCGATACTTTAGACCCAATTTACTCGAAAACGGTTCATTTTTGACATAACCTTGAAGACAAGTTGGCTTAGGCCGCCTCTGGCGTCAGATCGAAATAAGCACCATGTAGTTTTAATGGCCTTTAATAGATGTCACTTCACCCAAAAATTACTTAAATCCCTGAAAGGGTTTTTGAGTTATTGCGGAAAGTTGTTATTATTTTTTTTCTAAACACCTTGTAACTCAGTGAGAAAAAAAATTTTTATAAGAATTTTAATCTTATTTTGGTCTGGTCTATTCCCTGGTAATTTTTTGTATGCTGACACTGGGACACCCTGTATACAGGGTGGCCCAAAAAAGATACTGTGTCAACCTTAGAAATCCCCATGTTTTGTCTCGTTTTTTAAAATCAATGATCTAATTATATTCCACGTATCCATATCAAACTGTTTTTGAAAAAATGCTTTGATAGAAAACAAAAGAAATAAATGTATTTATTGCATGCAATTCATTATTAATAAATAAATTTATTATTCCAATTCGACAATATCCAGAGGATATTCGAGTATTTGTAAAACTTCATGTAGAAATTTGCACCAAAATTGCGATTTTCTTGAAAACAGTTCAATTTAGACACAGAGTAGGAAATATGACAATAATTTTAAAGCAATTAGTGGCAGTCGTAGCGATTACGGACCAATATACCCAGAAATCATAGCATTTTTGATAGTGGTTACCCCTTACTTCGATACAAATGTCATACAGATTCGAAGTTAAATTATACCGATTAGAAACTAAATAACAGGCGAGAGAAAGGAAAGGAACTTCACAGGTATTTATTTAGTTTAATCTCATTTGCCCTTCCAATAACTGCTGGTAAATAATAACGGCCAAAATGATTCCACATGCAACGTTTAGCAAACCATTGCTATGCATAAATAGCATTATTTACTTATTATGCCAGAATAAAATGGCACAAAGATGGTATATTGTAACATAGACAATTTTTCTCAGTAGTCCATGTGACAAAAATAATTGATTGTCATGTTCAATTGTTTTTGCCACATAAACAACTGAACATTTTTATGTCACCACCTTATAAATTTGCATTTGCTGAGTAGCGAATTTCTTGGCAAACGATTATTTTATGTCACAAAATAACTGAAATAATGTAAATATATTCCAAATATAAATAAGGTTATTATTCATCCGCCCCTATCTTTATTTCTAAATGAAAAAAAAACAAACAAGTTATTTTTATGATATATTTGTTTAATCAGACATAAAGTACCTATGTTGTTGTGGTGATAGAAAAGGTTATCAAATTCCAATAACAAAAATAAAACCAATTATATTTTAAACATTTATTAATTCGTGATAAATTTTTCCATAAAATAATTAGTATATATTTCTTTTGTAAACACTTACATTTTAAAATCTAAATAAAGTGGGAATTTTATCATTCTTTTTGATGTTTCTTGATGATTTCGAGCACGTCCTCGACGTCTTCCTTAGATCCCAAATAAATCGGAGATCTCTCGTGGAGGCTAGTGGGTTGTATGTCCAAAATGGGTATCTTCCCGTTACTAGCGAGACCTCCAGCCTGGGTGACCAAGAAGGCCATCGGAATGCATTCGTATAACAGACGTAACTTAAAAATAATAACCAATTAATATCCCACGGAATCGGTTGTTTTAATTACATTCTTATCTTGAGTACCAACATAAAATACTTTGATTTGTTTGTTTGATATTAAACTACGTTATTTTTGCTAGTAGATAAAAATATATATTGTACTTAGAATTGTAAATGAACACACCTCTACTTACGGTAAATATTTTATCAGTTACATCTCATCAAGATGAATGATGCTCTTTCGTATCTTTGTATTTTTCATGATGGAGTTTATTAGACTAACGTAAGGAATCATTAGTAACAGTTATTTATTTTACTTCTGATTCTCTTAATACATAAAATCAGCATATTTTAGTCTGGAAAACCAGGAAAACCTGAATTATCGCAGATCTGGAATTGTCAGGGATTTTCTTTTAATTCCATGTATAATATTAGTCTTTATTTACGAGATGCTGCCACTGGATGTCCTCAGAATAAAAAAAGTTGCCATAGACACGAGTCAAAAAATGCATAACGCTCTTGATGTAACATTATTTCATTTACATGATTAAAAAAATAAAAAATTTAGAAAATTAATCATTTTCAGAGTCACCACTGAAGATGTCGACACTGTGTGGAATGAATATCAGGGCAGGCCTAGGGGTTCTAATAATGGGTCCGCCCCCACAGAGCCTACACCAAGAACAAAAAGGGCAGGTCAACAATATTCATATCCAAGGCTATGGAAGTGTAATGTAAGTCTGGAACTGACGACCAAGAACATATTCCTAGCAACCTGGAAATATGGGGGACATTTTTTACTCTAATAAAAAAATTCTTACCTTTCCATTTGGGGATGCAGTGGTGGCGGGGTAAATAAAGATACCCCCATACTGAATCGTCCTGTGAACATCAGCAACCATCGATCCCACATACCTAGCATTGTACGGCTTGCCTTTAGCCGGATCTTTCTTATTCTGTACATATTCCTTCACGGCATCATCCCACATGTAACTATAACCTTCGTTTATAGCATAGATTTTGCCTCTATTCGGTACAGTCATGTTCTTATCTGTAAGAATGAACTCCCCGACACTTGGGTCTAACATAAAGCCGTGGACGCCATTTCCCGTAGAGATGACCATCATGGTGGCGCTTCCATACAGTGCGTATCCAGCAGCCACCACGTTCCTTCCTGGTTGAAGAGCATCTTTAAGGCTAGGTATGGTGTTGTCCTCCTTTTTCAAGATGGCGAAGATGGAACCGATGGAAACGAGACAGTCTATGTTAGAAGAGCCGTCCAAGGGGTCAAAGGCCACTATGTACTTGCCTCTGTTATCAAGTTCTATCTGTAAACATATAGAAGATATTGGTGTCATAAGTATCGAAAGAAAGTGTAATTTTTCACCATGTACAAAAAAGAACTGATATTTATCTAAAAGTTTTTTGATAGTACCTCTATGACAGTCTCATTTTCTTCAGAAATTAGAAGAGCTACAGTATATGATGACTGGAGCATATTAATAAATAATTCATTGGCCAAAACATCTAGTTTTTTTACTTCTTCGCCCTGTACATTTATTTCCCCCACGGTTCCAAATCTGCAAAATAAGAGTAATTTATACTATAGATATTTTCTTTTGTGCTATGGTTTTGAGTCCCGATTAAATAATATCTAACCGTATTGTCCTATTAATTGCTGTTTAAAATCATAATCACGAAATCGTAGCTAAAAGAAGACGTTACATATCGCAATATTTCGCAATTTTGTCATATACTTTAGCATGACTGTACCAGTAAATACATTTAAAGTTGTTTCTGCATAATTAATCCCACTCCTGATTTACATCAACGCTTTTATAAGCTAAGTTCTTCCGTTCATGATGCGTAATACGCAATTAGCGCAGCTGATTGACTGAATTTAAAAATCCGTCACATTTTTTTAACTTCGACCAACCAGTTGCTCTCATTTCAGTTATAATATTCGACATGAGCAAAAGAATTCGCCTTAAGTTACACTGTGATTTTAGTACTTATTATGGGTATTATAAATATTACAGTCGAAAGATTAAATTTTATGAGCTCTTTTAAAAACAGGATAAAAGAATGTTTGGAATATGGAGTATATTTGGTTGGACGACTGACGTCACGATACTTTTACCAATAGTGTAATCTTAAACCAGAGACCAAACATTTAAATTAGCTCGTACTGGACAAATTTCACTACTTACCACTGTGCATCATTTTGGTTTACCTTATACACACCAATTGAAATCTTTGGCATCATTTTCTTAAAGCGCCTGAACAGTTCAATAAAAATAAACGAAAATTCATATCAAGAATTCATAAAGTGTTTACCATGGAATAATAAATATTTGAAAAAGAATGACCAAATAACTATATTAAGTAGATAATAATTTAAATAAACATTTAATACTTAGGTTGAAACATATTTGTTTACGATTATTTAAATCACAAAATTTCCAAACTATTCAATCAATAACCTGGCTGCTTGATATTCCTTAATGAAAGCTAATCCAGTTGGCCTATAATGTTTTATTTATGTTTTTAAAAAATTGACAGCCATTTTCTAATACGTTCCTATCCCACTAAACACGAAACGTAAATGAAACGTTGCAAATGAGATGTTTTACTAAACATTTGAAACATTAACTAAAAACGTTTCTGTTTCATTACAGAAATGTAGCACTTGAAAACTTATTTAGTGAAACATAGCCGAAACGTTACAATTGAAGAGAGTTTGAAACATTACTCGAAACATTACCTTTCGATCTCGGAAACATAACAGACGAACAACCCTTTGCTATTTTTGCTTATCTTATGGAACAATCGGCATTAGTTAAATTTTGCTCTCAATCCCCAATCCTTCTCAAGCGTTAGTTCATTTGCCTTTGTTATATAGACATAATTAGAAAAAAAATGTGGTAGCATATTTATAACACAAGTCTAGAAAAAATGTATGTTCGTGACTTGCGTAGACTGCGCGTAACAGCCCGAGTTTATTTGTTTCCCGTGTGTCATTTCAATTCGTATTATGTTAGGTTAGGTTTGCGGTTTGTCAGTTTGCTTGGTTTCGTTGTTATTCATCTTTACTTTGACGCTATTTTATGTGATAATTTGTAGTGTGTGCAGTTGTGGTTATTGTAAGGTGCATATAAAATAATGAATATTGATGCAAAATGTTTAAAACGATATGTGTGAAGAGATTTCCAATTTTGCGTCACATCTACCTAAATATAGTTATACCCACTACCTATTACAGACAAGAGGACAAGGGACAAGAACTAAGAAAATGGAACAACAACTATACGTTTTGATATAATTTGAAGAGCAACTACTTAGTCAGT
>NW_019416847.1:47116-153422 GCF_000390285.2 Anoplophora glabripennis
ATATACATATATATATATAGATATAAATAAGTAAAAATAGATTTGGTGCTTGATCTTTGGATCTAGAAGTCCCTTTCCACAAGCACGTAAGTTCTTGAGATCTGCGATAAGGAAGAAAATATAAACTTTAGGCGTACTTTTTTGTTTTTACTTTTATATTGGTCGAGCTTTACGAGTTGATTTGATTTTTATCTTATCAGTTTGGTTCCCAATTTTCACTTCAACTCGTTTATTGTTATCCTTGACATTAATTACATAATAATTTATGTGTTTGTAGATACATAATATGTTTATAGGTATGTCGTTCGATTTTTGTCATATTAAAATATTATAGTCCACGGGCTCACATACAAAAAGAAAAATGATTAAAAGCAAGCTGTAACTTTGCGTGCAGCTTAAGTTTGACGAGTCTCCGAAGATTTAACTATGAGGAAAATTCAACAGTGGGAAATTTTCCCGTGATTTTCAGGAAAACATGTAAATCTGGCATAGACATGGAATGTTATGACCAGCACTTTTTTTAAGATTAAATGAAAGATATATTTTTTTAAACCCCCCAAAAAATTTGTCCGACAAAAATTTTGGTATTTTAAGTTTGTCCCCCACCCCAAATATGTCGATTTGGTGACATTATGGTTGGTGATAACCAGCAAGCTGATTTTTCTGGGAGGGTTTGGTAATAAGATTTGAAATGAAAGTATCTTATTGTCCGACAAAATTCTTGAGAAGTTTTTGCAGTCCGACGCTCCGAAGATGTCGATTTAACGACAACATGGTTGGTGATAACCAGCAATCTGGTTTTGATTTTTTTCTCTAATAATTGAAATGTATAACACAATAATATACTTGTCCGCCAAAAAGATTGGAAAATTTGCCTTAAAAATGGGAAAGATAACTATTTTTGTGGTACCTAATGGTCATTCCGCTATAAAATAATTAATTTTTTAATGAAAAAATAAAGAAGAATAAATAAGAAAATTATCTTGTTAACAGGAGCAACAGAAATTCATAAATAATTATGTCTATAAAAATTAATTTAATTAATTTCCATCAAAATGATTTCTTTGTTCAAAGCATGTGAACATTTTATTTTATAAACTATTGTAACTATTATATAAAAAATGGTAACTGTAAAATGAATGCATACATTTTTGCTTGTTTTTTTAAATTATTTTTTGCAATCTTCTTTTGACAAACACTTTACATATAGTTTTGTTCTTGAAAAAACAATTAAACCATTTTTAAATCCTCATGGGAAAATAATAACTCAAGTGTAGTTAGCCCCCAAAGTTAGCCCCCTAGGCGGAACAACCGGACAATACTAAAAAATAACCCAAACAATAGTTGAAAGAGGTGTACTATAGCGCATTTCTACCATCAAAGTGAGTTGTTGTCGGGTCCGGGAGCGGAAATGGTGCGACATGCAAAGTTAGCCCCCTATTTTTGCTATAACTCTCATCGTACCCGGACAGGACGAAATGATCTAAGGAATAGTTGAAAGAGGTGTACTATAACGCATTTCTATCATCAAAAGTGACTTGTCCGGTCCGGGAATGGAAATGGCGCGACTTACAAAGTTAGCCCCCTATTTTTCCTATCTCATCGTACCCGAACAACTCTCGATTGACTCTTATCAGCGCTCACATGCTTCGCTCTGCATTTTTCTTGTTTTGAATGTTATTAATTAATCCCAGAAAAATCAGCTTGCTGGTTGTCACCAACCATAATGTCACCAAATCGACATATTTGAGGTGGGGAACAAACTTAAAATACCAAAATTTTTGTCGGACAAATTTTTTGGGGGGTTTAAAAAATATATATCTTTCATTTAATCTTTAAAAAAAAAAGTGCTGGTCATAACATTCCATGTCTATGCCAGATTGACATGTTTCCCTGAAAATCACGGGAAAACTTACCACTGTTGAATTTTCCTCATAGTCAAATCTTGGGAGACTCGTCAAACTTAAGCTGCACGCAAAGTTACAGCTTGCTGTTAATCATTTATTTTTTTGTACGTGGGCCCGTGGACTATTAATACATTCTCATTTTTGTTTCAACGAAAATATATTTATACTTAGCAGCGACTTGATTTGTAATTAATTACCTATGACAATGCAGCCTTTTTGTTTAAAATAAATAAGTGAAAATAAGCGTCTTATAATAGCCGTATCTTAATTACCTAAGGCCTCAGTTCATATCTCCCCTAACTGACCAATCAGCATTCAAAAATTAGCTGAAGTATCAGGTAAATAAAATATAGTTGTTATTGAATTATTTTACAACTATGGTTGGGGCGACATCTAGTAGGAAATGGCAAAACTACATATATACTGTGAAAAGGTTCGCTATAGAGATCTAACAAGCAAGCTAAAACTCTATTGTACTCCTAGGTGGCATGTCGATCGACATTATCGATTTATCTGCGTAGCAATCCAATACAAGTAATATTTAGTAAGTTATTACATTAGAAATTATAAATGTAATGAATAATATTCGTACCCACAAAACATTTTTGTAAGTCGTACTTATACATCATTAAATCCATATGAGTAACTAAATATTTAGTTACTCTTATGATTAAATCTAATGGCAATAATAGTGCTGCTCTCTAGATTGAACGATCTAAGCTCAGGAATAGATTGGAAACAATAGTGAAGGATATCATAAATTATTCTCCTACGCATATAGGGGAGGCTTGGAATACACTACAGAAACTTAATTTTATTATTCGTCCTTTATATAATTGACTGTAAGATGTCGCCACAGATATAATTTATAAATTAAAAAATATGAATATTTTAATATGTTACCCTCAAACAGTTTAATTTTTAAATTCTGTAGGATACAAATTGGGATTGAATAGCAATAGCAATTTTCTTTATTTTGTTTCGTTAGCATTCTCTTTCTTCTGTTCAGTTATAATTTATTCCAGTGTGTAAACCAGAAACCAGAAAAGTAAATTTAACAAATAAATACAACGAAATTCAACACTACTGATTTTTATAGTAGAGTCGTAGTCTTTAATTGTAGCACATTAAAAATTAATTTATAAATATACAAATATGACTATTGAATACTACGTTTGAAGTGAATGATACGTATTCTATTTTGTACAACTGTGCTTTAAATGAAATAAAACACTTCTCACTAGTATAAAGAGATTGTTTATTGTAAACCGCAACGCTTATCTCGAAAATCATGTGAACAATTGAGTTTATATTGTTTATTTATTTATCGTTTTGTCCCTATTGCACGTAAACAGTTAGTTTTATAGTGGGTACTATGTAACACTGTCAATACTGTATAGAATTGGTGTTCAAAATATATATTATATTATACGTAATTAACAGAGTGAAGCCAGCGGTTGTCAACAAGTTTTTGTTAAAAATATGATATCAAAATATGTTCTATTTTTCAAAAACGGCGCATCCTACGAATAAAATTGGAGGCCAATTTTATTCAGAACGGATGACAGATTAAAAAAAATATATATAAAAAGGGAAGAGTCAGTGGCGTACCATTTCTTTCATTAAAAAAGGTTGTGGCATTCTCGCACAAACACCACTGGTTCAAGTAGAAATATTCGGATCACAACAAAAAATGCAATCCCTCCAAAGAATTTTTCAAATTTCGAGTCAATATCTTTAAAACTGAAATAATTAATAAAAATAAATAAAAAATTAAAATTTACACACTGTATCTCGGAACTGAAGCATATTTCGACCTACGTTTATATGAACTTTTTTTCATAAAATAACTTTGGCTACCACCCCCTAAAATATTCCGCACTTATTTACAAACACCCTGTATTTCACCTTGTATGTATGATTAATTAAATGAATTTTTAGTTTAGTTGGAGAGAATATTTGAAATGTAAATAAGTCATGGTGTGAACAGTCGATTGACAGAAATATTTTTTTGTAAATAAATTTTTCTTTAATACCTTCTGACTTATCACACTGATACTTTTTTGGTTCGCTGACTCCACCATAAATTGTTATTTATCATATTAATTCTGCATGTTAAAGAAAAAAATTAAAATGTGAATTTCAATCCCCTCCTTTAAGAGGGTATATCACCTCAGGGGTGCAACTTTCATAGAAGGTATTTTTACTTCAATCCTCTTATTTTTGGCTCTATATTCACTGGTACCATTTTTGCTACTTCATTTAAAAACACCCTGTAGGGTACAAAATATGAACAGAAATAAATCCAAAAATGAAACAAAAAATAAGGGTTTCTGTTTAAAAAAATTATTCACAATAATTTTAAAGCAATTGTTGGCAGTCATGGCGATTGCGAACCAATACCCGGAAATCATGGGAGTTTTGATAGTGGTTAACCCATTACTTCGATACAAATGTCTTACCGATTCGAAATTAAATTATACCGATTAGAAACTAAATAACAGGCGAGAGAAAGGAAAGGAACTTCACAGGTATTTATTTAGTTTAATCTCATCTACCCTTCCAATAACTGCTGGTAAATAATAACGGCCAAAACGATTCCACATGCAACGTTTAGAAAACCATTGCTATAGAATAAATAGCATTACTACTTATTATGCCAGAAGGGCAGAAAGACGGTATATTGTAACATAGACAGTTTTTCTCAGTAGTCCATGTGACAAAAACAATTGATTGTCATGTTCAATTGATTTTGCCACATGAACAATTGAACATTTTTATGTTGCCACCCTATAAAATTGCATTTGCTGAGTAGCGAATTTCTTGACGATTATTTTATGTCGCAAAATAACAAACAATGCAAATATATTCCAAATATAAATAAGATTATTATTCGTCTGCCCCTATCTTTATTTCTAAACGAAAAAAAAGAAACAAGTTACTTTATAATATATTTATATACTTTCTATGAAAATAAAGTAAATAAAGATAACAGAATTATTATAATAAATTTATAAATTTTTTTATTCCTAAAGGATCAGTAGTTTCGTTTAATCCTATAATCGTGGAAAATTAACTACCAACTTTTATCAGATATAATGTATGTTGTTGTGATAGAAAAGGTTATCAAATTCCAATAACAAAAATAAAACCAATCATATTTTACACATTAACTGATATTGGTGATCGATTTTTTCTTTAAAATAATTATTATACTTCTTAAACAGTCTTTTATAAACACTTACATTTTAAAATCTAAATAAAGTGGGAATTTTATCATTCTTTTTGATGTTTCTTGATGATTTCGAGCACTTCTTCGACGTCCTCCTTAGATCCCAAATAAATCGGAGATCTCTCGTGGAGGCTAGTGGGTTGTATGTCCAAAATGGGTATCTTTCCGTTACTAGCGAGACCTCCAGCCTGGGTGACCAAGAAGGCCATCGGAATGCATTCGTATAACAGACGTAACTTAAAAATAATAACCAATTAATATCCCACGGTATCGGTTGTTTTAAATACATTCTTATCTCAAGTACCAACATAAAATACTTTGATTTGTTTGTTTGATATTAAACTACGTTATTTTTGCTAGTAGATAAAAATTTATATATTGTACTTAAAATTGTAAATGAACACACCTCTATTTACGATAAATACTTTATCAGTTACATCTGATCAAGATGAATGATGCTCGTTCGTATCTTTGTATTTTTCATGACGGAGTTTATTAGACTATCGTAAGAAATCACTAGTAACGGTTATTTATTTTACTTCCGATTCTCTTAATACATAAAATTAGCATATTTTAGTCTGGAAAACCAGGAAAACTTGAATTATCGTAGATCTGGAATTGTCAGGGATTTTCTTTTAATTCCAGGTATAATATTAGTCTTTATTTACGAGATGCTGCCACTGGATGTCCTCAGAATAAAAAAAAGTTGCCATAGATACGAGTCAAAAAATGCATAACGCTCTTGATGTAACATTTTTTCATTTACATGATTAAAAAAATAAAAAATTTAGAAAATTAGGCATTTTCAGAATCACCACTGAAGATGCCGACACTGTGTGGAATGAATATCAGGGCAGGCCTAAGGGTTATGATAACGGGTCCACCCCCACAGAGCCTAGACCGAGAACAAAAAGGGCAGGTCAACAATTTATATCCAAGGCTATGGAAGTATACTGTAAGTCTGTAACTGGCGATCAAGCACATATTCCTAGCAACCTGGAAATATGGGGGACATTTTTTACTCTAATAAAAAAATTCTTACCTTTCCATTTGGGGATGCAGTGGTGGCGGGATAAATAAAGATACCCCCATACTTAATCGTCCTGTGAACATCAGCAACCATCGATCCCACATACCTAGCATTGTACGGCTTGCCTTTAGCCGGATCCTTCTTATTCTGTACATATTCCTTCACGGCATCATCCCACATGTAACTATAACCTTCGTTTATAGCATAGATTTTGCCTCTATTTGGTACAGTCATGTTCTTATCTGTGAGAATGAACTCCCCGACACTTGGGTCTAACATAAAGCCGTGGACGCCATTTCCCGTGGAGATGACCATCATGGTGGCGCTTCCGTACAGTGCGTATCCAGCAGCCACTACGTTCCTTCCTGGTTGAAGAGCATCTTTAAGGCTAGGTATGGTGTTGTCCTCCTTTTTCAGGATGGCGAAGATGGAACCGATGGATACGAGACAGTCTATGTTAGAGGAGCCGTCCAAGGGGTCAAAGGCCACTATGTACTTGCCTCTGTTATCAAGTTCTATCTGTAAACATATAGAAGATATTGGTTTTACAGGTTTATAATTTTACCAAGATGGTACAAAAAAGAACAGATATTTATCTAAAAGTTTTTTGATAGTACCTCTATGACAGTTTCGTTTTCTTCTGAAATTAGAAGAGCTACAGTATATGATGACTGGAGCATATTAATAAATAATTCATTGGCCAAAACATCTAGTTTTTTTACTTCTTCGCCCTGTACATTTGTTTCTCCCACGGTTCCAAATCTGCAAAAATAAGGGTAATTTATACCGTAGATATTTTCTTTTGCGCAATAAATTTGGGTTACAATTAAATAATGTCAACCGTCTTGTCCTCTTTACAAAATTAATTAATTGCTATTAAAATCACAATCACAAAATAGTAGCTAAAAGAAGACGTTACATATCGCAATATTTCAGAATTTTGTCATATACTTTAGCATGACTGTACCAGTAAATACATTTAAAGTTGTTTCTGCATAATTAATCCCACTCCTGATTTACAACAACAGATATCTAAGGGCCGCTTTTATAAGCTAAGTTCTTCCCTTCAGGATGCTTAATACGGAATTAGTGCAGCTAATTGGCTGAATTTAAAAATCCGCCACATTTTTTTTAACTTCAACCAGTTGCTCTCATTTCAGTTATAATTCGACATGAGCAAAAGAATTCGCCTGAAGTAGGTAGGTACACTGTGATTTTAGTACTTATTATGGGTAATATAAATTACAGTCGAAATATTAAATTTTATGAGCTCTCTAAAAAACAGGATAAAAGAATGTTTGGAATATGGAGTATATTTGGTTGGACGACTGACATCACGAAACTTTTACCAATAGTGTAATCTTAAATCAGAGACTAATACTTAAGTTAATTCGTACTGGACAAATTTCACTAAGTACTTTGCCACTGCGCATCATACCCTCAGGTTTCAAATATATTTAATTTACGTTTAATATACACACCAATTGAAATCTTTAGCATCATTTTCTTAAAGCAAATAGTTCAATAAAAATAAATGAAAATTCATATCAAGGATTCATAATGTGTTTACTGTGGAATAATAAATATTTGGTTAAGAATTATCAAATAACTATTAAGTACCTAGATAATAATTTAAATAAATATTAATACTTAGGTTGAAAGATATTTGTTTACGATTATTTAAATCACAAAATTTCCAAACTATGTACAGTTTTCATTCTGTCAATAACCTGGCTGATTTGATATTCATTTAATGAAAGCTAAACTTGTTTAAAAAAAAAAAATGACAGTCACTTTTTAATACGTTCCCATTATACATATCATGGAGACTAGATAGTCTCCATGATACATATGCTCATGTTGTAGTTCAATTATTTGATAATATTACATACAAAGTTTCTTTGAAATTCTATCTGTTGTATTTGAAATATAAAAAAGGTAAGCAAATAAATACTATATAAAAAATACTACATCACTTACAATTGCGTGATGCCGGCTTTCCTCACGGCGCTACTGACCACTTTCACGGCCGTCTGGATGGCGTTGAGAAGTTGCGTTAGCTCCCCCGTAGCCTGTTTGAATCTCTTCTGCTCCTCCAGGAAAAACCTGGTCAGCGTTATGCAATTAGAATCTAGAGCGTGACTCGTCATGTTTCCACACGGCTGCTACAACGCGAACTGAACAGAATACTGAACGCGGGTGTCTGTAAAATAGATAAGTAAAAATAGTATTTGGTGCTTGACCTTTGGATCTAGAAGTCCCTTTCGACAAGCGCGTACGTTGTTGAGATCTGCGATAAGGAAGAAAATATAAACTTTAGGAGTACTTTTTTGATTCTACTTTTATTGGTCGAGTTTTATCGGTTGATTTGATTTTTATCTTATCAGTTTGGTTCCCAATTTTCACTTCAACTCGTTTATTGTTATTAGGGGTTTACGAAAAATATATCTGACCAATTGATCCGAGCGCTACCTGCTCTGGTCAGAGTGCTCTGTTAAATTGACTTTTTTCGTAAGCACCTACGAAACCGATCTAATCTAACCTCTATCTTATTATTTACTATTTAAATCACAGAAGATTTTAAATACAAATGTTTGTAAATGCTATAATCCGCAATTCAATGTATCGCAAATGAATAATTATAAGGAAATCGTTGTAGCGACTGTTATTGCTATAATTAATGATATCGAAGATCAAGAAGAGGAAGAAAAAAATTTGGAATTTGAAATGCAAATGCAAATACTCCATGAAAAAAGACGAAAGCGCGTCTGTATTAAAGGCTATGTGGAAGATATCGTTCCTGTAATGGATGGTAAGATTAAAAACTAAAATCAAATTAGTAATATTAGATACACAAATCTAGGTTTGTGTCAAGATACGTACTATCTATTTTCAAAATTTATTTTTTATGTAAAAGTAATTTTGTTTGTTTTATTTTTAGATTTTCGGGCACATTTTCGATTAAAGAGATCAACTTTTGAACATCTTATGAAACTTATTGCACCTCGCATAAAAATTAATATAAATAGTGTTGGGCGACCTTCAGGAAGTATTGAAAAAATGATGACTATCGCTGTGGATAGCTGCAAATAATTGTGTATATCGGTAACTGATAGTTAAATGTTTTATACTACAATGGTTTCATTTTTATAATTGAAAGTGATTTTATCAAATAAATTTGTGTTAAAGATTTTTTATTAAAATGTTCTTTTATAGTGATCTTTGTGATAGATTTCATGTTGCCATGTCTACTGCATGGGAATATTTTAGATGTATATGCAATGTTCTTGTAAATATGTCATCAACATTTATACAGTGGCCTAAACGTCGTAAAGCTAATACAATTATTAATGAATTTAAAGCTAAAAAGAATTTTATCAATGTACTAGGAGCAATTGATGGAACCCATATTGAAATATGCAAACCTTGGGAGAATCCAGTCCTTTTTCAACAGAAAGAAAAGATACAGTATACAAGCTCAAGTAATTTGTGATCACACTAAGCTATTTATTGACGTCTTTACCGGTAATTTTGTAAACTGAAGTATTGTAACAGTAACATGAAATTTATTTTTAATTTCTAGGTTACCCTGGAAGTGTACATGATGCTAGGGTATTTAAGGTCTCTGACATCAAAAAGAAAATTGATAGAGGCGACCTACTCTTTCCAAATGATTCATACCTGTTAGGCGATTCAGCATATGAAAATTCAAAATATCTATTAACACCTTATAGAGATGACGGATTTCTAAATGATATTAAAAAAAAGTATAATTATATTCATTCTTCTACTAGAGTAGTGATAGAACAAGTCATAGGTTTGTGGAAAGGTAGATTTAGGATCTTAAGATATTTAAATGTGTACAACACAGAAGACATAGCGAATATTATATTGGCCCTTGCAGTATTGCACAACATTTGTTTAGGTCTAGGGGATGATGATGTGGAATGTTACATATCGGATGAATTCAACGAAGACCGCAATGTCTCGGAAAATTCATCAACTTCAGGAGCTCTAAAGAAGGATCAAATAGCTGTTCATTTGTTTAATAACTGAAGAGTAATTTTTTATTGTCAAAAAGTATACATTACCCATACTAATATAAATTAATGTACTATGTAACTATTTAAGGTGGAAGGGATATAGGTATCTTGAATAAACATTTTGAAAAATATTCTTATTGTTTTTATTAATAATTCATTTAAACTTTATTAATGACACAAACTATTTAGAATATTTGTTAATTTGTTTAGAACCTCCATTCGTTCTTGATGTCTTAACATTGCATCCTCCCTATATTTTTTGAACCACTCTGGTTCTTCAGTTGCTAAACGGGCAGCAATACGACTTCTTTTTCTACTCACTGTAAAAAAAATATTTGCAATATAAATTACTGAAGATGAACTCGCTAAAAATGCTTACCCCTTCTTGTTGATCCTGGCGTCACAGCTTCTGGAGTGGTATGGTTTGGCGTATCGCAGTTACCTTCAGCATCTGAAGTAGTTGGAGTCATTGTTATTGAGGATTGTGAACTGTCTGTAAGATTTTTATTTTCACAATTTATATTCGATGCTATAGTACGAGGCAATACTTCGGGTCGGTTTTTCATAAATTCTTCAAAACAGTCGTAGTATTGCCATCTGATAGCACCCCTTCCACTTGCAATGTGTTTTTATCTTTAATATTTTTATACGTCTTTAGTAAACCTTTAATTTTTGTTTCAATTTGTTGCCAGGAGACAAGTATGTCTTTTTGCCATTTCAATATATAATGATTTATTTGTTTTTTTACCTTTGGACGTTGGATCCATGAAATGTTGTCGATAAAGAGATATTAAAAATTTTATTTGATGGTCTGTCCATCTAATTTTATTTTCATTATCGTCATTATTAGGTGTAGTTCCAGAATCTTCTGGAAGTGAGGCTGTTTCTATGGCACGAACTAAACCCTTCTGGTATAATTCATAATATTTTTCTGATATCTCTTCTGCAAATGTAGGATCTGAAATTATAATATATTAATTATAACAACCTATGTAGCACCTACATTTCCTATTAATTCAGTAATATAAAAACTTGCAATGCAATATTTATTGTTACTGAAAAACGAAATATACTATTTACCTACCTGTATTTGCTCGCAATAATTCTTGACTCGTCAAATAAACGTGAAAAGTGGTACCTGTATGATGTACCACTTCGGTAATATGTTCATCTACATCTACCATATTTAAATTATTATCTGCCATATTGCCATATTTGATATTTTCTTCGACAAGATAATTGAACACAACGAAATAACGTTAACAATGTTAACAACAGTCAACAAAACAATAAACAATATTTCTTTATAACATAACCCCTGACATAACCCATGGAGACTACACAACTCATAAACATAAGGCTTTTTTTCGCGAGTGAAGTCGTATGTTGTAGTATGTGTAGTATGAGTGAATATTACGTTTTTGCGAAAATAGTCAGTCGTTTAAACTACTATGTGACGTCACAAGTTTAGTTCAAATGACTGAACTCTTCACCCTTCAGCTGAATATTCTGTTGGTATATTCAACTAGTATTGTCAGCCGGTAACTTAACCTTTTTCTTTTTGACATTTTGTTTGAATGAGATTAAAAATCGTTCAGCAAATTGATGGATTCTGATACGGCTGTGGAAGTGGTCAGTTTAAATTTAAACTTTAGAGGCACAGATGTTTTAGTAAACGTAGACGTTGAAACAGCAAATATTTTACTTAGTGGTAAGATTAATTTTTTATATGGGATATATTTGCGATCCACTTTGCTTCAGGATTATCCTCTTTTTTTTGTGACCTAGGCCAGAGATAATATTGGTGGAATCATTTGTAATTCAGGTCTTTTTCGTATGAATTACATAAAAAACCGACCTAACCTCTTTCTAGTTTAATTTTTTTTATAAAAAATTTAACATACTTTTCACGCTTTTTAAATTTGCCACTTAAAAATATTCCAAAGAAAGCATTGATATATTCCTTCAGTTTTATTCGAAGCAAATACATTATTATTTAGTGAGATAACACCAATTCCCACAACACAAGCAATAAAGGATAACAAATTATGGTTACTCGTTAGAAGTTAGAACCCATATGTCAAATTGTCAAAGTCGTCAAAATACATATTACAATATGACAGGCTGCACCACTGAATAGTGAATATATACATTTTCGCGATCTGTTCAGGTTAGACAAGGTTAGAAAAAAGATGAAAAGAGATAGAAACAGTAACTACAAGTCAGACGTATTCACCAATATTCACTCGCGAAAAAAAGCCTATAGTTTTTAGTTTTTTAACGTTTTTACCAATAAAAATAAACAGCACGCATGCGCCAATTTCAGATCATTCTTTAATCTGACAAATAAGCAGGGGCGACTAGAGCGCTCAGATTTTCTATGTCTGAGCATTGAAGTTGCATTTTCGTAATGAGATCGAATGATCAGAGTGAATATTCGTAAGGCATATTCTTGATCCGACCACTCCGATACAATTATCGTAAACCCCTATTATCTGTAATCCTTGACATTAATTACATAACAATTTATGTATATTATGTTTATGGGTTATAGGTATGTCGTTCGATATTTGACATATTTGTAATTCATTATGACAATGCAGTCTTTCTGTTTAAAATAAATAATAAGAAGGTCTCAGTTCATCTCACCTAACTGACCAATCAGCATTCAAAAATTAGCTGATTGAAATCAGGTAAATAAAATACGGCTACTATTGATTTATTCTTTGACAACTGCGATTGGAGCGACATCTAGTAGCAAATAGGAAAACTACATATAGGTATACTGTGAAAAGGTTTGCTATAGAGATCGAACAAGCAAGCTAAAGCTCTATTGTACTCCTAGGTGGCATCTCGACATTATCGCTTTGTCGACATAGCAATTCCATATAAGTAATATATTATAAATATATATAGTAAGTTATTACATTAGGATTATAAAAGAAATTGTAAATCTAATGAATAATATTCGTACCCACAAAACATTTTTGTAAGTCATACATACATATGCTGTGCTTATACATTATTGCTGCTCTCTAGGTTAAACAATCTAAGCTCAGGAATAGATTGGAAATAATAGTGAGTAGGTAATTATAAATAATTCTCCTACGCATATAACGTATACAATACAGAAACTTGATTTTATTATGCGTCCTTTATATAATTGTCTGTAAGATGTCGCCACAGACCACAAACAGCATTTATAAATTAAAAATTATGTTTTAAGTATTTTAAAAACAGAATGTTGCTTACCCCCAAACAGTTTAATTTTTAAATTCTGTAGGACACAAAATGGAATTGAATAGCAACAACAATTTTCTTTATTTTGTTTCGTTATGGTTCTCATTCTTCTGCTCAGTTATATTTTATTCAAGTGTGTTAAATTACCCGAAAAGTAAATTTAACAAATAAATGCTTACTTCTTTATTGACAAATAAGTTACTTATTAAACTAAAGTTGTCATAATGTTCCCATACAAATACATACAACAAAATTTAACACTTCATTGGTTTTTTATAGTAGAGACGTAGTCTTTAACCATAGCACATTAAAAATTAATTTATAAAATAGATTGCAATACACAAATAACTAAGTATTGAATTGAGAAATACGTATTTCAATTTTGTATAAATGTGTTTTAAATGAAATATAACACTTCTCACTAGTATAAAGTGATTTTTCAGTGCACTGCCTTGTTTACTGTAAACCGCAACGCTTATCTCGAAAATCATGTGAACAATTGTATTGTACAAGCCAAGTTGAAATAGCAGGACACAGATAGTATTGCAGAGAAATATTGCTTTATAGGAATGTAGAATGTACAGGAGTCCATAAACATTTTTATAAAGATTTATTCAAAATTTCTTTTACAAATCGCTCAAAATATTGTTTATTGATTTATCGTTCTGTCCCTATTGCACATAAACAGTTACAGTTTTGTAATAAGTAGGTACTATGTAACAGTGTCAACACGGTATAGTTAGCTGATTTGGTGTACAAAATATACATTATGTTACAATAGAGAATAGAGTGAAGTTTTTATTAAAAATCTATTAATTAAATATTCTACACAGTAAACCATACCGCTGCTTTAAATATATGAATTATAGTTATACAGGCTTATTTTGTGAAAAAAAAGTTCATACAAACGTAGGTTGAAATAAGCTTCATTTCCCAGATACAGTTCAGTAAATTTTAATTTTTTATTTATTTTTATTAATTATTTCAAAGTTTGAAATATATTCACTCGAATTTTGATGGTTGTATTTTATTTAGAAATATTGAGAGCAATCCACTAGATAATGTATCAATAGAAATTAAATATACACAGCTTGCAAAAATATATGTCTGTTTTATTTTTTCCTCAAAACGGTGCATCCTACGAAAGAAATTGAAGAGGCCAATTTCATTCAGAATTGATGGCGGATTTCTAAAAATATATCAAAACGGGAAAAAGTCAGTGGAGTACTATTTTTTTTTTATTAAAAGAGGTTGGGACAACTGACATTCTCGCGCAAACGCCACTGGTGAAAGTAGAAATATTCGGATCACCCCAAGAAATGCACATTTATCCCTCCAAAGTGTTTATTAAATTTCGAGTCGAGTTTAAAACTCTGAAATAATTAAAAAAAAATAAATAAAAAATTAAAACTTAAACACTCTGTATCTCGGAAATGAAGCATATTTCCACCTACGTTTATATGAACTTTTTTTCACAAAATAACTTCGACAACCACCCCCTAAAATATTCCGCACTTATTTACAAACACCCTCTATTTCATCTTGCATGTATAATTAAATTAAATTAATTTTTAAAGGATTTGCTTCTATAGGGTGTTTACTTGGAGAGAATATTTGAAATGTAAATAAAATAAGTCATAGTGTGAACAGTCGATTGACAGAAATATTTTTTTGCAAATAAATTTTTTTAATATCCTCTGACTTATCACACTGATACGATAAAAACTTTTTTGGTTCGCTGACTCCACCGATAGCTACTGTTTTTTTTACGGTTACAATAGCGAATATTGATGAAATAGACTACTTTGTGTTAGTTCTGGAAATAGAATGCAATTTCACAATGTTACATTTCATTTTGATATAAATATTAAGAAATAGTTAACTATTTAATGTTTTTTTCAGTCATTAGTGATCGCTATTTGATTTTAATAACCAAAAACGAACCAGTAAAATACCTGCAAAATGCAACTGTTAGACAAAGTTAATTTTCTACTAATTTAAATAGTAAACTATCAGGAATCAGCGGGGGTAGGTATTTTGTGCACCTCTTAATGAAACCTCCAACCCCACAATATTTTTCCCTTCGCGCCCTCCACTCGGGTGCCCTCCTCACCGGGAATATGTTCCCTTTCGTGTTTTGAAAATGCATCCGCTGCCGTACAGCGGGAAGGTTACAACGTGTAATCATCGGCCACACGTACGACTGCCGCTGCACGTAAGGTTACTACCCTTACCTTGTCCGGGCCGCCGCAGTGCGTTTCGAGGGTAGTGGTGGCTACGCTACGGCTCCCGGAACCCGGAAACGCCGGTATCGCGTTGGAGAACGAACGTAATATACCGGTAAATGGAAGGAATTTGCACAGTATGGAAACGTGGTGGGATAATAGCTGAATTAATGTTTGTCGTTGCTTTCCTGGACTGAGCCAGAGGGAAGATGGGGTGTAAACTGTAATAGTTGGCTTTTTACTTTCAACACGGCACGAAATAGCGTTTTCTAAAACGAAAGAGTCTTAAATTTTCTGTGACATAATAATTGCAGAGTAAAATACACTAGGCACAAAAGTTAAGGGATATTTAAAAAATCCCAAAATTTTGAGTGATTTTCAAAGAGCTGTAACTTGAAGGGAAATGGTCGTAGAGAGAATAAAAAAAAGGAAATTGAAGCTTCAAGTGTCTAGTTTTCAGATCTGCAGATTAAAATTTTTTATCGTCAGCAGTTTCTGTGTAATCGTAAGAAAATCAGCGGAAAAAAAATTTTTGTAAAATTTTGCTTTTTTTTAAAAAAAAGGCCTATGGACTTCAAAAAATTTTTTTGGTAATTTCACGATAAAGCTCTTTTACATAATTTAATTCTCTTCAATTTGAGCGGTTCCGGAGCCTTGTACGATTATTTGTCGCTGAGTTGCCTTCGATCAAAGCAAAAAAATCATTTTTGACTTTGGCAATCAATTACTCGGGAAATAATTATGGCTTTTTGATAAAAAATATTTTTTCAAAGTGAAAATGTTTGTTAGAAAAAAGGTAAAAAATTGCATAATTAGGAATATTTGAATAACTTGGTATAACTTTGCAAATAATGAATAAACTAAGGATATCGATTGTAACTTTTCAACCTCAAAGTGTCCTAAAGAAATCCTGATAATTTCAAAACGCTGCGATTTTTTTTTCCTAGTGCCCGGAATGTTTAAATTTGTCGTTGAAGCTTCAATTTCCTTTTTTTTATTCTCTCTACGATTATTTCCTTCCAAGTTACAGCTCTTTGAAGATCACCCACAATTTGAGAATTTTTTAAATACCCCTTAATTTCTATGCCTAGTGTATAAGATGTAAAAAACATATTTATGTGTGTGTAAAATTTTAAACTTATACAGGGTGCTTTGGAGGGATCCGGAAGTTAAAATAGTCCGATCTTACCTTATTGCAAAAGTAATACATAATAACAACAAAAACGAAAAAAAAAATATTTTATTCTCAATACTTTGTAATACATATTGAACCAAATTGAGCCTACAGTGGTTTATCCTGACACGGAATTCAAATTTCGTCAAAATTTCACTCAAATTTCACTCAATTTTACCCAATAAAGTATCAATTTCTGCCCATACCCGATTGAGTGAATTTTTCACTCTATTAGTATGAGTACAACAGAGTGAAATTATTGCATCAGAAATGAGTTGAGTTTTACTCAAATCCGAGTTACTGCTAACTATCAATTGAGCGACTTTTGACTATTCTGAGTATCTATATAAAAACAATTTAGAGTTGACTTTTTCTCTATGATTTAAATNTGAAATATAATCACAAATGAGTAAAATGATCAAAATGCCCAACATTGAGTGAAAATGTACTCAATAATTTCACTCAATGAATCCACTCCGAACCTTCCTTTCACTCACGCCGATTTTTTTACAGTGTATGTTTGGCATGCAGCGCACATGTAAAAGATCTCAACTTTTTTGGACCTCACAATATGTTATTTCTGATATTAAATATAGGTGCTTCACACTTTTCTACGAATAATCAGTTTTCGAGAAAGCAGGGGGTTTAAATTTTCAATATAAGTAACAAGTAATTATTAAACAATTCTAGTTATCTACCTTCTACATTTGGTGTATAGGTTCATAGTTTATGGGTTTTGGACTGATGAGTTTTGAGTTGAAGAACATAAGAGATATAAATTGTGAGTTTATTGATTTAGAATAATAGGTATGGTATATGGGGTAAGAGTTAGTTTTTATTCTATGGTTTAAGAACATACCTGTAGGTGCAAAGATTTTGGGTCATTTGTTAATGGTACATTGGTTTATGGAATATGGGTTTATGAGTTAAGGGGTCAGAGTTAATGGGTTTTTGTTTTATGGGTTAAGGACATATGGGCAAAGATTTAGGGTTTATGTGTTAAAGGTTTGGAGTTTCTAAGTTTATGGATTTAAAGGACATAAGAGCAAAGACTGAGGGTTCGTGGGTTAAAGTTTTATGGGTTTATAGATTTAGAGATTATTGGTTAAGATTTATGAGTTACTGCTTCAGGATTTATGGGTTGTCGAGTTTTGATTTAATTTCTATGACTTTAGCTCTAAGATTTAAAAATTAATGTGCAAATATAAATATGCATACTGTCGAGAGTATTCAAAAGAAAAAAGTGTGAATTTACGCCTTTTTAACGTTGTAATAAATTGTCCCATTATACATGCTCATTTTCTGCAGAGATACACAAATTACGGTTTAAAGAGTACGTTAAAAATTGTCTGTCCAGCGAGTTTTGACGCGAAAAATGTCGATTCACATCGCTGTGCGCCGCTATCCGGTTTCATTTTTAAAAAGCACCATTTTTCTGGGTGTATCAACTATGCAGATGTTGTGCAAAATTAACCCGTTCAGCGGGGCCAGTCCAATGATTGATAAACCGGATGGAAATTTTAATTCACCGGGGGTCGACCGGGCTCTAATTAAAATTAAAACACCCGAAGGCCGGAGTTCCCCGCATCGGCCGTCCGCCCCACGGAATTTATCGGCAACGAAAACACGCACCGCAGCATCCCCCTAATTTGCTTAATTCTTCCGGGACGTTGTTTGCGGGACTGCGATGCGATTACTCCGCTAAATATTGGTCTTTTTGCGGTATCGAATCGACTGATTCCATCGACCCTCCCGCCGGATTCGTTAATGCCAATGCCCCGCGAAAAATGTGTTATCGGGGTAAACGTACGTGACCAGGTTATCCGATAGGCAAAGTAGGCTTAGAGAGCGGCTACACTGAAGAAAATATTTTTATTTCATGCTGTACGGTGGATCCTTGCTTATGCAATCACTTTTTGGTCCAGAATAGTCATTTTCCTGTCAAGATCATAAAGTGGTACGTTACAATGAGAGCAGGCAGATTGTAAGGCGACATCGAATACGTGAATA
The DNA here is from genome assembly GCF_000390285.2 of Anoplophora glabripennis. Classification (NCBI taxonomy): domain Eukaryota; kingdom Metazoa; phylum Arthropoda; class Insecta; order Coleoptera; family Cerambycidae; genus Anoplophora; species Anoplophora glabripennis. Next base: position 65,978 of record NW_019416847.1, read on the forward strand.
TTTTTTCTTGATTTTTTTTTATGAAATTCTTCACAATAGTCTTGATTGTCCATCTATACTGGCTAAACTAAACATGTCAGTTTCACGACGATCACAAACATTTCATCTGGAGAAAGCTCAAACGACCTTCTTATAGCTGTTTTACATTGACAATTTATTCATTAATAAATTGACGAAGTTCTTCATTAATTAATTCACGAATTTATTGGTAAACAGTGTGGTTTTACACTGCTACAGACTTTGTCAAGTTTTTTGACGTATGAATCACTTCCACCAATGAATCAAAGAAGCAAATAAATTTCAAAAATGTCACCTTTCCACTCATAATTGTAGTGATACAACAGCGGTACCGTTCTGACATATATAAATATTAGTTTTTGTAAGTAACAAATCAGTAAAAACAGTGCAAAACTTGTACGACGCCACACAATTATTTACATATTCCAATAACATAACCTCATTACTGATCTGAGGCTGGAAATATGTTGGGTTGGTACTTCCGAACTTCACGAAGAAATTGAGGAAATTAGAACATGCTCTAATTCGTCAAGAACTTAATGAATAAATTCATGAAGTTATTTGACAGTAGATTTGGTGCATTACACTTGTCCAATTTCTTGATGAAGCGACTTCATGAATTAATTGATCAATAAATTGTCAATGTAAAACAGCTATTACAAAATTTTCCTTTACATTTTATGTGTAGAATTCAAAATAAGCGTTACAGCGACATTGACATTTTTAATTGTACCTTTAATAGTTGTAAATCATATTTTAAACATTAGTTTTATTAGTTTCTGTTAGAACGACTTTTTTTATTGCGTTACTGTTATTTTTTTCAACATAGCATGTTATATTATTTCCTATCTGCACCTTCCTGTTCTGTAACTGGATCTAAACCTGTAGAACAGTGTATTTTCAAATAAATAAATGAAGAAATATATAAATAAATAAATTATAGTGTCAGAGCCGCTGAAAAGTTGCTAGGCAACTTTCCGGACTTCTCTCTTACTGACAAAATCGTCAAAACAGAAACCACCCGTGAAAAAGTAATCTTTTTAACAAATTTTTTAGACCAAACAGAACAACGCTTAGAATCTAATTATTATTAATATTAACAGTAATAGCACAATTTGAGTTTCTACAAAATTAATTTTTCGACATTTTCGATAAATTTTCAGTTGACAAAGTGAGTCTTTTTATAATAATAATAATAATATGCCTTTATTCACAGTAAAAGAAAATATCCTACAAAAAATAATTAATAATGGGTGGCGGTATCCAACAGAGCTGCTTTTTTGTCACCTATTTGCAAAATACAAATGTCAAAATAATTTGTCATTTTTTCCAAACTTATTTATGATTTTATTAATTAAACAATATACATTTTAAGTAATAGGTATAACATTTCAATACAAAACAGTAACTATTTTAAACAGGACTATTACACTTTATTTTGCACTACATGTAAATTGAAAGTGCCGATCAAAGGCGTCGCAGAGAGGGCAGTAGCCCCACCCTAGACATTCGAAAAAAGTACAAAAATTTTCTTAAACTAAGAAAATATTAGATTGCAAATTTTTAATAAAATATTTTATTTACTTTAATATAGAAAATTAATCCTTTATTCTTTTAAAAAACAATTGTAATATAGTATAAATTTTATATTAAAAAGTAATACAGTTCCGTATTTTAAAAATTTAGCTCTGGAATTTTAAATTATAAAAAAATAAGAATAAAAGTCTGGCTGAAAAATAACTATGGTACAAAATCATCTCAATGGCCCAGCAATGATGTGTATACACAGAAACCTTGAAGATTTTAATTTAATTTTATTTAAAGAGGTCAACACATTTTCAAAAAATCCGAGAAGATTATGTTTTACCTAATTTTCGTTGAACTTCTTTATTTTTTCGTTATTCATATATTTTTTATGTTTTTTTTTGTATTAAAGAGATTTTATTACAATATTTCTAAAAAAAATTAATGCTGTTCCTATTTCTACCGACAATTTACATTTCCCCCATCCTCTCTCTTATCTTGCCAGACCCAGCGCTGTCAGTTATCGTAGCTTTTAGCTGGTGTTCAATGAGACTGCTACTGTAATTGTTTAAGTTTACTGCGCACGTTGTATTACTGGAAAAACAATTTATTAATTTGAATTACCTTTTCTAGCAGAAATCTATTATCAGGTGCTTCTTTTAAAAATCTCTCAATTTCCTCTTTCGTTGGATTTCTGGATTTTTTCGGACGGTATCTAACTGATTTGCTTTTCAAATATGGTATTATATTAGTTTTAGAATTTTTCTGATATTTATATTTTTTTTGGCATTCAGTGTACTTTTTACATGGAATATACTGGCCATAACGTCGAAGGTTAAATTTTATTAATTTTATATCAAAATATGCCAGTAATACCGCTTGGAACACTTTAAATTTTCTTTGAATTCGTTGTAGGCAATCTCGTACTGTCTCGATGATTTTTTGCGAATTAATTGTGAAACAGCACTTTTTGCCGCTTCCAATACTTCCCCTGGTAAATGTTCGTCTTCACTTTCCGAGCTCATTTTGAGTTAAACACTACTAGAATATGAATTACAATATAACATTCTGACACTACTTTTTCAAACAATTAATTTTTATTGTTTATTAGATTCCTGTCAATATGATAGCCACCGCGTCTAAACCGTTTTGATTCAAACACGGTTCAAACAATTTCAAATATAAATGAAATTGTTGTATATAACACAATTGTCTTATTCTATTGCAGTTTTCGAAAAAATATTGTCTGCATCTACTAAGCTCGGCAAAATAACGTCCATTCTTGAGCGCAAAAGTACTTTTGTTTTTCTATTATTGCAGCACCTGTACAAAATTTTCTGACTTTTCCTTCTATCTATGGAAATCCTTTTTTTTTGTAATATTTTATCTTTTTGTGCGGTAATTGCCTATTACTTAATATTAATAGTACATGTAACTGTACAGGGTTATTCACATAACATTTTACCCCCCTTAACTTTTTTATTCTTTGATTTAGACAAAAATAATTAATATAAAAGTTGTAGGGAATCTTTCTGTGAGTTTAATGAGTTTATGAAAATAGAAATTATACAGGGCGTTCCAGAGATACGCACCAACCTTATGTTTTTTTAAATGGAGCACCCTGTATATTATTCGATTTTCTGAATCTCTGCCTCTTCCTGATTCTAACAATGTATATATGTTGTAGGTTTACTTAACAATTTGCTCAATATTCTGTTTTGAATAACTGAATCTCGCAATGGGCAATATAAAAATTGCTATGGAAAATAAAATTATAATATTAGATATTTATGCTCTATTTTAAATAAGTATTGTCTAAGTGCTACTTAACGGCATTTGCTATGTGTGCTGGAGCGCAGTCTTGCTGCCAGACAATATTTTGCACATCAAAAGCATTTACTAAATTACATATTTCTCATCTCAGAAGTTCAATATATTTCAGTCCATTAAAGAGATCAAATACTGGAGCTGTTTTGCCTCTGAGTAGAGATATATTGGTGTGGATTTTCTGAAGCCCAGTGATATTAAAACCGTAACTTTTTGTAAAAGTGGCCTCATCAGTCTAATAAATTATAAAAACAAATAATAATAGCAATATCAAACATGATGGCAGCGGTAATAGTAGTAGTAGTACCGTTGATGCTGGCGATAGGTACTTAAAAATAGTAATTGTAGTAGTAACAGTAGAAGAAGTAGTAATAGTTGTTGTTGCGGCAATGTAATACTATTAATAGCAGCATTACGAACCTATAAATTCCTCATTTTATAAATGTCTATCTACCATTATTTGGCAAAACTCGCGCCGCCTATTAGTGTCATTTCCATATAATTTTGTACCAGGCGATAACAATATGGTTTATATTTGTTTACTTTCAATACTCTCTGAATCGAACGCCAGGATATTTCCAAATACCTTAAAGTAAAATCATTTCTTGCATATTTTCAGTTATAACGTTGTGGGGTTTATTTCTTCTTTCCTTATTTTTTACCATACCAGTATTTCTCCATTTGTTGTAGATATATCTGATATATATTTTATGAGGTATACGTCTTGGGGGAATCTTCGTGCAGATTCGCGTCTAGTGCGCATGGCATTCTTCTCACAAGAAATATAACATTCAACAATATCATTTTTTTCATTAACACTATAAAAGTTATAAACCATTTACGGAAGTGCGGAAAATAGTGTTACATCTGTCAAATCGGTTCTATGAGAACATGTTTATTTTACATAGCGATTTTGATATTTATTATTCATGGCGAGATTCAGTCTTTCACTGCAGAATATTGAGCAAATTATTATATAAATCTACAACATATTTACATTGTTGGATTCAGGAAGAGGCAGAGATGCCGAAAATCGAATAATATACAGGGTGTTCCATTAAAAAAACAAAAGTTTGGTTCGTATCTTTGGAACGCCCTGTATAATTTCTATTTTCATAAACTCATTAAACTCATAGAAAGATTCCCTACAACTTTTATCTTAACTATTTTAGTCTAACTCATAGATAATAATTATTTATTTTTATTCCAACAAACGCCAGTTAAAAGAAGAACCCCACATTCAATAACCCGCTGTCTATTTCTGTCCCAGTTTTTATAGAGACTTATTGTAGTGTTTATTTAAATACGACACATCGTTCATTGCAGCAATCCGTAGTAACAAACCAGCGACGAGACAAGACAAGATACATTACGACATGGGTGGAAGAAACCAATACACCGAGCGAAAGTGATCGGTCGATCGATCATCGCCACCTTATTTTGTGTTTTTGACACTTGTCTAATATAAGAAACAAAAGAAGATTAATGTTTGGGGGGGATCCGCTTGAAAAGTGGTGATTTCGCACGTAAACATGACGTCACCGGGCATCGAAATTTATGATCGGGTAGGCCGTGGAAAGCGGGGAGGAACAAAGGGGTGCCCGGCCGACGACGTGGAAACCACATCTGGAAACAAAACGGGCATTGTTGTCGGTTTTTTCAAAGCTCCGCACTCGGAACTGGGTGATGAAAAGAAGGCTATTACCGGTATTATTTCTTAATATCGGCGAAATTGATGACCGGGGTCGGACCGTTTCGTTACGTTCCAGGATCGGTCTGAACAATGAAAGATAACAGAGTAGATCAAAAAAAAAGAAAAAAATTTTTTTTGAGGTAACTTTTCTTCAAGGAAATCAAAAATAAAGTAACAGTCCTTCAGAGTTTAAAATCACTTTTTGAAAATTATAAAAAAGAAAAAATCTTCAAAGATTTTTTGATAACTACATTGTACAGGGTTAGTCACTATAATCTAACTTATTGTGAGTTTATTACTGAAATTACAAACATGTTGTTAATACAAAAGTTTTAGCTTTTTTATGAATTTTTATAATACAGTATTAGAAAAAACAAATGAGTACCTGTTTAAAGAATTTTTTTTTAAATGGTACACCCTATATATTAGAGCATACTTAGCTTCGTTAAATTTTTCTCTTTTCAAAAATATAATATATGTTACTGTTTGATTCAGGACTTTTCGACATATTTCAGTTTAAAACTATTTTTGAAAAAACAGGAGGAAAATTTATGACTGACCGATCGCAGTTGATATGGACGAGGCACGCGTAGTGATGTTAAATTACTTGTAATTTATGGAAATGTAATTTTACTGGTAACATTTCATGTAAGTTACAAATTAGCTTTGTAATTTATGACATTTAAATTTTACGACATTTTAAAGTGTACTCAGCTTGTTTAGCTTCTCAGTACTCAGCTTCTATAAAACTAGTCCTGCAATTCAATGATTAAAAAATAATATTTGTCGATTTTTATGCAAAAAATTAAAATTTTTATTCATATAAGTAACATTCATATAAGTGCAGCAGTAAAAATAAAATAAATCAAATCTAAATACAAATATTTAGGTTTCTATTTAAAACTTAGCTTTTGTTTCTTTAAGCATTTGTTTTTCTGGGACATAGGCCTTTTTTGGTAGAATGTATTACAATTAACAGTTTTTAATTCTTCGTCCTTTATTTCTGTTTCCTTTTCTACCTCTTTCGTTCTATCTATTTCTGTCAGTTCGGTCTTTGCATGGTCAACCTAAATTTTAGTCAAAATTACGAACGAAAAATGCAACGTAAAACAAACCTTTTCAAGTGAAATATTTTGTATAACAATAACACGTGTTTTTTCATTACATTTTGCCTCAAATCCTTCTTTTCTTTCAGGTAATACCTTATTCTTAGAGCTTGTATAATCCTAGCCCTCAACCTCAGTATCACCATACTCTTCAGAATTAATGCTAAAATAAAAGAAAGGTTATAAAACCTTAAATGTCAAAATTGAAATTGGCGCGATATTTAAAATTAAGTATAAATTAACATTAATTACAGTAAATTGCGTAATTTACGTAAGTTACAAAAATTACATAAATTAAATCCGTTATCTCGCGGTGATATTACGGTAATTTTACAGTAATTTATATAAGTAACAATGTGTCATTTTACCATTTACTAGGCACGCGGATAACTTCAAATTTTTCGTTCTTACTAAACATTATTTCTTTGTTAAAATAGTTTGTTATAGGAATTAAATTAATGATGATAAATAAACTTCTGTCAAAGTCATTTGTTTGTTCCGCGTGCCTCGTCCACAGCCACTGCGATCCGTCAGACATAAATTTTCCTTCTGTTTTTTCAAAAATAGTTTTAAACTGAAATATGTCGAAAAGTCCTGAAGCAAACAGTAACATATTATATATTTTTGAAAAGAGAAAAATTTAACGAAGCTAAGTATGTACTAATATATAGGGTGTTTAAATTTTTTTTCTTTAGGTTAGTGATTTCCATTATTCAATTGTTTTTTTCTAATACTGTATTATAAAAATTCATAAAAAAGGTAAAACTTTTGTATTAAAAACTTTTTTGTAATTTCAATAATAAACTCACAATAAGTTGTCAGATTATAGTGACTAACTCTGTACAAGCAATGTCATGTCAAATTTTGGTTGCAGGCGGTATATTAGTCATCCACGAAATCTCTCATTAATTCCAATTTGATGCAGTTTTCTACGCAGTTGAAGTGTTAACTCGAATTTATAAAACACCCTGTATAAATATACAAGTTATTATTTAATTTGTAAAAAAAATATGAAAGAATTTTTCTCTAAATCAACATAGAAAGTCGACAAAAAGTAAAAAAAAAAATACCGTTTGGCTATGTTCCAGGATCGGTCTGAACAATAAAAGATAACACCCTGTATAGACATACAAGAGTTATTCTTTAATTTGTAAAAAAGAATATTAAAGAATTTTTCTTTAAAACAACATAGAAAGTCGCCAAAAAGTAAAAAAATATATTTCGAGGCCTCTCAGCTGAGACAGACTGTATATTAATGAATTTATTAACGAGTATTTCCTACTTTCGCTTTCGCAGCAGCCGAAGGTATAGCGGAAAGATAAATGAACCAGAGAACACGAACCCCTCTGGTAACTTCTGATCAATTATAAACCAGCTAGGAGATAAAAACAGGGGGTATAATGGCCTTTAACGGCTAGAACCAGGGCGAAGGGAACGATATTAACTTTGATTTGACGAGATGTGTAATGAAAAATATCATAAAGGCATTCTCGGGGAAAGACGGTCGATATTGTCTGGCCTTTTGGAGCGTAAGTGGCAGATTGAGCATTATTTGATAAAAACGTTTAATAAAACGTCTGGATGCGAGACATTGGAAAGTTGAGTGTGTTTTGGGGAAAAATTTACGTTTGGAGGACCTTTTAGGTTATTAAATCCGACAGAGCTTGAAAATGTTCACGGGGAGGTTAGAAACGAGATCTTATTAGTTTGTTTTTCTATTCATGTTTTTCAATTAGGGCTTTAGTTTGCCATGAAGAAGATTGTATACCATTTTTTCAAAAACCTTAAAAACTTAAAAATGATGGTTAACCAAACACAGAAACTAATAACATATTTCTAAAAAATATATGACTATACCATCAGGACTAGCCAGGCCAGGTACCTATCTATCCCAGGTCAATGAGTTATAACGTACCAAGATCGACGTTTGAACACATGTTATGATGGGCCTGCAGAGAGGTAAGCTGTAAGCCGGGAGCAATGTGCTGGTAAAAATTTGTGAGTTGAGTGAAGTTTCTAAGTTTTGAATTTTAAAAAATTTTGTTTATTGAATTAACAATAAATAACTTGATTTACGATCTGTAAAGGGTTTTATGCAATGTAGACACAAAATTTGGACGTATTGCATGTAGTCGGTAGGTATCTGTCCCAAGTTGCAAGGTCAAACGCCTCCTATGATGAACCCATAAAAATTCGGCAGCGGTATCCGCCTTAAATTTGAACATTTGGCCTTTAGATTTTGCCCATCTTTGAAATAATCACGCTGCTCAGTCTGAATTTTGATGAATTTTGGAAGATTTTTGTTTCAGCCTGTGTCAGTATCGTCTATCGTAGAAAAATAGTTGAAAATTTTGTTTCTCGCTCCGAGTCTTCTGCTTCATGTGGAGGCTCGCCGAACATAAGTTTTTACTTTTGCTGAGGTTGGTACCACGTAGATGGGTTGGGGACGGTTTCGTAGCCCAGATTGGAAAGTTTAGCGAAATAGTGCTTTGTGAGGCATACAAGAACTTTTCACTCTTACGAAATGCCAAATTTTTTTGGAATTGCCAGTCAAACTATTCTCTATTGATTGTATATAACTCTGAATATATAAGTTGCTTATATCTTTGTCTAAGTACTTACAAAATCTAACAAAGTAATATTTAACATTCGATTTTTCAAATAAACGCGTACTATCAATTACCGAGATGGAAAACGGGATACAGCAGGATGCGGAAGTGCCCCAGCTGCACCGCGTAGCGCTCATTTACCTCCACACCCGCTCCAGGGGGTGGTCCGGGGTGCCGAGGCAGGTGAACGACCGCCGTCGACCCAGACCGACGTCGGCGGCGGCGGCAGGCATCGATCTCCGCTGCACCCGGCTTGCGCATTGCGGCCCCCGTTGCCGCCCCTCACCCGGGGGTCCGCTTCTTCATTCTAATTCTCTCTAATTCGGACGGGAACAGGGTAAAAGTAAGTGCTGCGGTCGCTGACACCAGCTCCAGGAGTTTGGGACGATCCGAAAGAGGGATTCGAAAAATTCTTGTCATCATGTCAAATGGGACCACAAATCTGTAGTTATCGAGAACCAGAGTGCTGAAATTAAAAAAAAAACACTTTTTCTAAGACATTTGATGCAAAATCAACAGCCTGTATCTCGAAAACTATCGAGTTGAGAACTCATGTTTATATTTGATTTAAAATCTATTGAAACAATTGCCCCTTAGAGTAGGCGTGCCTAATTAACACCCTGTGTACCAAATAAGTACTTTATTCGATTAATTAACACTGTGTATAAATAAGTACTTTATTCGATTAATTGTATTAAAATAAATTAAATTTGTGTTCTACTAAAACGATACTAAAATACATTATGAACTTATCGAACGTTTTTCTCAGGGTACCCGGTAATTCAGATTTTGTATTGAAAAAGGTTATAATACAAAATATTTCGCCTGATACTTTTATTCTCGTGTTCCGGAAGCCTTCCTCGAGGATTTCAATTTAATAAAGCGGGCGTCGGGTGGCGGAGAACGCGGAAAAACGCTGTAGCCCGATCGTTAATTTAAAATTTAAATAAAGGGAAGGCGATAACTGTGCCGAAAAAAAAAGGTGTGAAGGCAGATCCCGAGGCCGATTCCATACAAAAGTAAACTGTGAGCGTTCTTATCGCGCCCCTGGAAGCGCATTAAAGGGACGGCCCGACGATATATTACGTCAAACTGGAAAATCCATAAAACGCAGGAATCGGCAGGGCAGTGGCCTCCCGAGGACGCCGTATTATGTATGGGCCATATAAGCGACTTTTATGGCCGTACTCCGGATACTTTGTTTATATTTTGTATGCAGTATTTCAAACCGCCCTGAATCAATTCATATACACTTTTTTTAGAAAAAAAATTGTTGTGTTAGAATTAATTTTTACTATACTTTCGAATTTTCAAAATAGGTTCGCAACGACAACGAAAAATGTCTCTATTGCCTCGAGCTACCCAAGAGTTTGCGACACAGCAAAGAACTGTAGAAGAAAATACAAATAATCGCTATACTTTCGAATTTTCAAGTCGTGCTCTAGTGGCTTCAGATAATTGAATTCGAATCCACTAAGCGAGGCACCAAGCAGCCAATCTCGCGGATTTTGCAGAATGGGCGTTCAAACGTCAACTCGGAGGGGGTACTGTTAATTATCCAGGACTAATAGCTCCATAGCTCATGCTCCGTCCTATACAGAACATTTCCATACCTTATATGTGTATTTTATAGCGAACAATTACCGATTTATTGATTTTAAAAGAGTTTTCTGTGTTTTTATGAGCTCTCTACTAATCTTTACTAGATAAAACCTAGATGAATCAGTTTCATATTCATTATTATATTATTAGAGTCAAGTAGCAGCGACTGTCATGAGTGTTGAGGTTTTAAAATGTCTTTTCCGGATGGCAAAAGTCAATGACCTGATGTCAGGCGTCAATTATATTTTGAAGTGGATACATTGCTTAAAAGAATGTTTAATACTTTATCATCTTGAAACAGAAGATCCTAAACAAACAATGACGAAAGTGTTATTATTTTCTTCCAAGGAATCTGCTTTTTTATAACACCCTCGTTTCACACATCGAGACTGCAATTTGAGCTCGACACGCATTTAACTAACCAAATCAGCACTTCAGGAGACTATTTGAACAAGCGGCTGGTTGTAACAAATTTCCTTTTGGACTTATTAAATTAACAGCACGCGTTAGAGGTTCCATCGCGATTCCACATTCAGACAGCTGTGTTATTATTCCACATGGAAACACCTAGCCTGAAAAAGCCCAGGATTAATTTGCGCTGATTAATTAATTCGTGCTTTTTGCCGGGCGCGCGGCTTTTGTTTTTTCGTGAGCGGGCTCACTAAAATATTCATCGGGCCGTCGGCTGTTCGTACCTTCACGTTAATTGGGGACTGAGAACATTAATTAATAGGGATTACTATCGAATTAGGTACAAAAACGTGGGCGGAGATTGGCCTACGTGCGAAAAACCAAAGGGCAGACGCGACGCCTCGGGCTTCGATGCGATCTAGAGAGGAATAACGAGGGGTCCTTGTTGGTTTTCCTCAAGGATATTCAGAAGTTTATTAAATAGTTAATTCTAGGTCGTGAAGTATGTCTTTTGTATTCAAGTCTTTTGGCATCAGTGTTAAATTCATGGTGTCTGGGTAGTTAGTTATGTCTACAATATTTTTTCATGATGTTCCGTATATCCCTACACTGAAACAAATCATCCATCACCGTTTTGCTGAAACGTGTTTGCTATCACAACAAAAAATCTTGTCCTTATTGTACAGCTCACTTGGAATTATATTTTATTCAATTTTGTGTGGGTAAATAAATGTAATTCTTGAAATTTATTCAATTGTGGGCAGTGAGCTCTTATTTGTAGGAAATTAACTCGCATATTGTTAGTGTAATTGAGACCTAACTTAAAATTTTCTCGAATATACCGAAATTTGCTTCAGTGCTCGTACGTGTGTATTAACCGATTGCTCTCACTGTCTTACAACTAAATTCCTCTTCTCCCCTAAAGTCCCAGTTTTGTCTCACTTAAGGGCTTTTAATTCTCTATACATCGANTGTTTGCTATCACAACAAAAAATCTTGTCCTTATTGTACAGCTCACTTGGAATTATGTTTTATTCAATTTTGTGTGGGTAAATAAATGTATTTCTGGAAATTTATTCAATTGTGGGCAGTGAGCTCTTATTTGTAGGAAATTAACTCGCATATTGTTAGTGTAATTGAGACCTAACTTAAAATTTTCTCGAATATACCGAAATTTGCTTCAGTGCTCGTACGTGTGTATTAACCGATTGCTCTCACTGTCTTACAACTAAACTCCTCTTCTCCCCCAAAGTCCCAGTTTTGTCTCAGTCGGCATATGGAAAAGCCTTAGTGCGTATGTTTTTACTGGTGTACAAATACCTAGTGCGTGCAGCAAATAATTTTCAGTTTCCTACTCCCATATATACAGGGTAGCCCATCGAAAACGTACCGCAAGGCATTACAGGGTAGTAAAGAACTTTTCTCGGCAAAATCCAAAAACAGGTCAAATTTGTTTCTGAGGAGGACAACTTTTGGCTTAAAAAGCATACCAAATTCTTCAACCCCCTATGTGGGGTTGCTATCCCCTAATTTTTTTCAAATGGGGGTCAAGTCAAGTCAAAATTAAATCGATTTTCGCATTTCTCGTCAAAAATATTGTTCGTATTTTCAAAGCTGCATATTTTCTAAAATAATGGATCGATTTTCAAAAAGTAAGAATCGATGTATAGAGAATTAAAAGCCCTTTCTAATGACCCCCCACTTGACCCCCATTCCCATTTAAAAAAAATTGCGGGATGGCACCCCCACTTAGGGGGTTGACGATTTTGCTATGCTTTTTGCGCCAAAAGTTGTCCCCCTCAGAAGCAAACTTTACCTGTTTTCGGATTTTGCCGAAAAGTTCATTACTACCCTGTAAATGCCTTGCGGTACGTTTTCGATGGGCTACACTGTATATAGCTGCTTCATTATTGTGCTTATTAAAATCGTTTCACTTTTACGCTAGAAGAATAAAAAATGCATACATATCCCATGAACAGTGCCGCAAGACCATTGGTAAAACCTGGGGAATGATACCAAGAGTAATTATGTGGCCATAGTGAGACATTTATCTAAAGGAGGTGGTTCCGACAACTACGCACTCTTTGAAGTGAACACCCACAGAGAGTTTAGAACATGGTGGGATCAAATAAACAGCTGTCAAGTTGCTAAGGAGTTCTTAGGATACCCCAGCAAAGACACAGCCAAAAAATATCTGGCTATGTCCAGAGTATGCCTTCGTCTGGTGATGGGAATTTAGACCGGACACTGCTGGCTAAGGAAACACATCTACAATATGAAGAAGTGTGAAATACCTATCTGTAGACGGTGTGAGCAGGAACACAAAACAGTTTTCTATGTACTCTGTGAGTGCACTGGTGTCTCTTCAATGAGAGAATCCATGTTAGCAGAACTATGGCTTTCTATGGCCTACAGCAGAGAGATCCCCCTGAGCAACGTGATCACCTTTTTCTCCTTGATAGGCTGGTTGACGGCTCAGGAGAGCTGATCTCTCGTTGGGAGAATGCATAAAGTGCTGATTATTCCAGAATCCAGATGCTATTCTTTCTAGAGCCGTACTTGAATACATCCTTTATTGCATCCGCTCGAAGGCTGGCTGCCACCATTTTCCAACAAATCGATAATTCGCATAATCAGTGACCTACTAGCATAGTAAGGGAACGGGACGGTTCCCCTTTTACTAATTATTAATCGGTATGGGATATTAGACCCGCTACGCGTGAATAATGAAAGGGGTGATGTTAGGTCTTGCCTACATAATTTCCTCGGCAGTTCAAACAGAAGTAATGAACACGTACGCCCTGGTTAATTGGGATTTCTGGCCGGATTGGAACCCGTTCCCTGCGAAAATTCTCGTGAAACAAGGACACTGAATTCAAAAGCTGTTGTACTATATTTATAACCTTTTGTCGCATGCATTTCTTTCTACTTTGAGGCTGGTAACTATTTTCACTGATCTTTCGATAATTTTTCTGGCAGTTCTTAATTTTCTTCAAGGTTTACGTCCTAGAACAGGGGTTGGTGGTACAAAAGTTGTTGAATTGTATCACACTATTACAGTTTTAATTTTTCACCGAATTTGTTTCTTTGTATTTGAGACTGGTAAGTGCTTTCGCTGATCTCTCGACACTTTTTTCGAGAGTTTTTAATTTTCTGCAAATTGTATGCCCTAAAACAAAGGTAATAAATAAGAAATTGTGATATTGTAGTTTTACTCTTTTGCCGAACGTATTTCTTTGTATATGGGCTTCTCAACAGTTTTCACTAATCTTTCGATAATTTTCATGGCAGTTCTTAATTTTATACTCTTAAACAAGGATGTGAATACAAAATTGTACTGTATCATATTATTGTAGTGCTGAATCTGTTTCTTGCTAGTACAGGCTGTTAATTATTTTCACTGATCTTTCGATATTTTTTCTATTAGTTCTTAGTTTCCTGTAAAGTTTATGCCTGAATATGAATGGCAAACATAAAAATGGTAATATTGCATTATACCATTTTAATTGTAATCTTTTTCCTAACGTGTTCCTTTGTGTCTGACTTTTTTTTAATTAATATTTTGATAATTTTTAGACAGTTTTTAATTTGCTGCTAGGTTTATGCCCTAACAGGAATGAGAAATAAAAAAAAATAGCGCATTGTAGTTTTAACCTTACCAAGCCTATTTTGACCGATCTTTCGATACATTTTATCTCGTTCCTTTGTCCCTGTGAATGCAAATTTGTACACAACTCTGGTCAAATTAGAAATTCACATTCAATGTACATCTTGGAGCTTTATGTAAATTTTTGTGATTCGGCTGGGGAGGTATTAACCAAATTGCACCCCTTTCTCGCCGGTTTATCAGAGACAATAGGACACCGGTTAATTCCTTTTACTCCTGATAATATTGCCAGTAAGCCGAGGCCGAGTTGGACCTAATCATTCTCTATTAGTGTTGTCCAACAGACTCTTGCCCGCTATCAGGATACGCCTAAATTGCCGATAAAACGGACCTGGGGGTATTAATGGACCAAACTCGAGTTTATCTCCGCAATACCGTCCGAAAAGTAGTCTTAGCACGATATTAACTGCTCTAAATACTTAAATTATTAATTTCATGGTAATTTTTTTAATATTGCTTTGGACAAATGTCAAAACGAAATACAGCCACGATCACTTAATTAAATTATTTCTGTATTTTATCATGTAATGACTCATAGACCAGTGTAGCTGTATTATCCAGTAAAGAACTAATTTATGGCGAATCATTCTACCAGCGGATACGGAAACGGTTTCGGAAAAACAGGGTTTAGTGAACTCCTTTGTCGTAGTCGTAACTGGGTCGAGGGTATCATTTTCTTGAAAGGTATATTAGAACACCCTTTAATTGGATGCGTTAAGTTGGAATTTCTGAATTGTAGATTTTGACGGCCCTGTGAAATTAACATTGCAAATCACAAAGGGGGGAATCACCGCTAAATGTTTCCTTAAATCGGCGTAGCGGAAAGGGTCATTAATTTTTGGATCGAACGATTGTCTTTATAAATTGATTGTACTTAAAAACTGAGCTTTAGTGATGTACCAAATTTCCTTTATTTAGCACAATTTTTACACAAAGCAGGAAAAAATAATAATGTCAGCAGCTTTGTCGATCTTTGACATAAAAGTAGCAAAATTATATTATTCGATCTAACTCTGTCGTCCAAGGTGATGTTCTTGGCAGCTTGAAGATACAAGAAAATGTAAAACCATGTATTTGCCTTATCTGAGGATGAAATAGGAGGAACTAGCATAGTCTAGCAACCATTAAATAAAAACCAAGAAGAGAGTCCATTAGCTAAACTAATGTGAAGAATGTAGAAAAAACTAAAACCCATGGAGTTCACCAGAAGTGTTAGTCACCATGGAAGATGGTTTAACCAGAATGGACTACAGAAATGACAACAAAGAAAGACAATTATCATCTACCTACAATCGATAACACTGTAGACAACACCCTGATAAATGCGAAATGGTTATCTACGTTGGATCTGAAAACTGGTTATTGGCAAGTTGAAGTCGATCCAAACGACAAAGAAAATACTGCTTTCTTTACTGGAACAGTGCAGTATTTTAGCCACTTTCGAGAGGCTCTTGAAGACTGTATTAGAAGAATGTACCTGGATTTGCCAAGATATTTGAGGAACACGCGAAGAATATCGATGACGTTTTAAAGAAGGTTAAAGGAAGTATCTAAAATTCAATCCCAACAAATACAGCTTCTTTCTAAGAGAAGTCGGATATCTGCATCTTAGGCAAACGGTGTCAAGATTGATCCAAGGAAAACTGTCGCTGCACGAAGTGACGTATTCTGAAGGACAAACATCAATTAAGGAGCTCTGTAGGTCTATGTTACACGAGATTTGTTCGAGGATTCGCAAACCTTGCTAGACCATTACACCATTACATCAATCCATTGAAAATGCCAATTCTATGATTGAACTCCAAAATATCAACTGACATTTGAGTAACGTAAAAAAACTCTATGTTCGCCGCCAATATTAATCTATCTACGACCTGGCGGATACTAGCAATACTGGAATTGGAGGTATCTTATCACAAATCCGGAATGGAAAAGATTGAGTAATAGCATACTTCTGCAAGACATCGTCAAAATCAGAGAAGAACTGTTACGTAACCAGGAAGGAGTTATTAGCTGTTGTCAACATTTTCATAACTATCTCTATGGACGACTTTACCTTGAGAATAGATCATGCCTCCTTGAAATGGTTATTCCAGTTTAAGAACCCAGAAGACCAAATAACTCGTTGGTTACAAATTTTACAAGAGTATGACTTCAACATTGAACACAGAAAAGGAAGACTTCATGGAAACGCAGATCCAGAAGACCGTGCTNGTCAAGATTGATCCAAGGAAAACTGTCGCTGCACGAAGTGACGTATTCTGAAGGACAAACATCAATTAAGGAGCTCTGTAGGTCTATGTTACACGAGATTTGTTCGAGGATTCGCAAACCTTGCTAGACCATTACACCATTACATCAATCCATTGAAAATGCCAATTCTATGATTGAACTCCAAAATATCAACTGACATTTGAGTAACGTAAAAAAACTCTATGTTCGCCGCCAATATTAATCTATCTACGACCTGGCGGATACTAGGAATACAGGAATTGGAGGTATCTTATGACAAATCCAGAATGGAAAAGATTAAGTCATAGCATACTTCAGCAAGACATCGTCAAAACCAGAGAAGAACTGTTACGTGATCAGGAAGGAGTTATTAGCTGTTGTCAACATTTCCATAACTATGGACAACTTTACCTTGAGAATAGATCATGCCTCCTTGAAATGGTTATTCCAGTTTAAGAACCCAGAAGACCAAATAACCCGTTGGTTAAAAATTTTACAAGAGTATGACTTCAACATTGAACATAGAAGAGGACGACTTCATGGAAACGCAGATCCAGAAGACCGTGCTCAGATAGATGTTCACATTGCAAACGAGCAGAGGCACGAGAATTTGGAAACTTGTCCCAAAGAACAGCAATTGTAACGAAAGGAGAATGAGAAACTTATTGAAGGCCAATGAAATGATGACACTCTAAAATTGATTATTAGTTAGTTATAGAAGAGACTTTCTATAACTTTTTCAAAGTCTTGGAATGGTTTATGATTACTTACTGCACCACATTAATTTTCAGAAAGAATTGATGTTAGTTGTCTTTTCTTACTACTTTTACTGATAGCAACATTAAAAAGATCCAGATAGATTACTGGATCTTTTTAGTACAAGATGGCCACAATAATGAAACTTATGAAATATTTGGAATCATCATCATTCTGCACCAATGCAAACTATGAATTGGGAAATGCAACAACAGTGGTATATGAACTTGTAAGTTATTAAATATTATGAAAATATGTTGTTCCAAATACAGACGTATTTATAACTCGAATACCACGTAAAAAAGGAATTTAATCAATGAACTTTTTATGTGCCCGGGAAATAGTAGCAAAAAAAGCATATCGTGTTCAATAATCGAGCAAGAAATTTCCGTAATTTATACAAACGCTCAACTAATAATTTTCCAGATGCGTGCCGGATTCCGGATCATTAATCCACCAGTTAGGTAATACCCGGACGCGATTTGCATTTGCCGGCACGAGACCCTTGTATTTATAACTTTTTTAATTTTTTGCCGGTTGTGACAATTAAATTCGCTGGGACGTACCGTGGAAGGCACGAGACGAGAAAAAGGGCCAAATAAAAAGCTCCTTCCTCGGCGCTGTATTATCCGGCAGCGTAAATAAATCATAAAGTTGGGGTAGTTGCAGCATATTACAGGGGTGGGAACGGGAAGTCTAACCGTGCTGTCGCTGCGGACGGTTCTGGAACTTTTCCGCCAGAGGGAGTTACGGGCTGAAATTCGTTTTGAATTTTGTAGCACTCCAACAATTTATGTATGTTGTGAAATTATTCTATTATTTATAGTGTGAACTGGTATTAATTACACTGATAAAAATTGTGCAAATTTAAGTAGGCCTTTTTCATATCTGCAATGATTTTTATAGACAAAAAATGTAATTACCTACTTATTATTCATCACAGTTAAAGGGCTTTAGATTAATGTAATCTTCATGCGATTTTCAAGAGCATGAAAACTCATTTTTTAATTTAAACATTGAATAACATCTGTAAAATTAAATCCAGTCTTTTTTCTGAATGTATTAGAGCTACCACTTTTGTTAGGACAGTTTTTCTTCCCTAGATGTCATCATATACAGGGTGTAACAAAAATAATGGCCAGCAAGGCAAAAAGTGTAACTTTACTTTTTCTCTAGGTCCGCTAAAAAATCGCTACACTGTACGATAAAAACACATATTCTTCAAAATCAAATAACCTACTATCAACTCATCTTGTCGTTAGTAAGTTAGTGTTGTCAGTGATTTTCTTTATTAATTCCAATTATATGTACGGTCGCGCCAATGGTAATGGTCGCGAAGCTGCTAGACTTTATCAACAAGTTTATCCAGATCGACAATAGCCAAGTCACAAACTATTTGCTTTATTCCTTCACCGTGTGGCAGAGACAGGCACAGTGACCACGCCATTACCAGGAAGAGGAAAACCACGAAGAGGTCGTATACTTGAGGTTGAAGAATTTATTTTGGTGAAAATTCAAATGTCTGTATTCGGTAATTAGCCAGACAATTTAATACTAACCAAATGACCACTTGGAAGGGATTACATGAGCAGCTCCTTTAACCTTACCAATTACAACGAGTTCAAGCTCTCACGTCAGATGATTTTCCGATGAGATAAAATGTTTGCAAATTGTTTATCCAACAAACGTCTAGCCCAAGATTTATTACATCACTGTTAGTCACAGATGAGGCATGGTGTTCATAAATGACATAATGAACATCAATGCGCAGACGAGAACCCTCATTGAAGGCACGCATCAAGTTAATTCCAGGATAAATGTGTGGGAAGGTATTTAGAGCATTATCTACAACGTCTTACTGGATATGTGTATCATAACAGTAGATAACTTCTGGAAGATGCACCATTAGAGATACGAGCTAATTTATGGTACATGCACGATGGTGCCCCACCCCTCTTATTTCCATCGAGCTGCACGTGATCTTCTTAATGCGCTAATATCCCAACAGGTGGATCGATAGGGCAGGACCAGTTGCTTGGTCTTCTCGGTCTCCGAACCTTAATCCTATGGATTTCTGTCTGTGGGGTCATCTGAAATCATTAGTATATGAATTGCCAATAGCCAATGAAGATATGCTTTGACAACGTTTAATTGAATCTAGGGGAGGGCATTTTCAACATTTGTTATAAGACAAAACAGTATAAGTTTGTGTTAGCGCGCCTATTTCGTTTTATTACGCGATATTTTGTTAATAGCAGAAATGTTATAGTCTACGAATAAAGCTTAACATTTTTCTTAGAAATGTTCTGAAGCAAAACTGGTCTATTCATCGTACATCAAATAACTGAAGAACGAGGATTCGCTCGAAAAAAGTGAAGGTACACTTTTTGTCAGTGGCGTAGAAATATTTAAGAAAAAAGGGGTTCGGCTTCCTCATATCTACGCACCTGGATAACACTCTTAATCATTGAAGGCTTCAGGTTATGTTATAGTATTCGTACCAAATTTGAGATTGCTCCCTCCTACCGTTTTCAAAATATTTGAAAAACGTTTTTTCAACTTTTTAATACCCTGTATTGGTACCCAAGGAAGTACTCTAGGCAAAAATTTTACATGAGATACCCCTACTAATTTTAAGTGTTCCATCTGCTGCCGAAGCTTGTAACTTTATTTTTGTTACACCCTGTATATTTCCCCTTTTTTTATTCAAAGAAGGGTATTTTGTTAGAAGAAATTAACAAGGTAAAATTCGCACGGAGGCGGTTTGTTTCGCCAATTATCGGGGGAAATTTTGTCCGTTGAAACCAATTTGCCGTCCTTGTGTACATACCGCTAATTTCGACGACACACAAAGAAATAACCGTTTCGCCATTAGGCAGTGTCAGTTGCGGCCCCGAAATTACCCCGTTCCTTTGTTGTCGGGGGCAAAAAAATAAATTAATAAGTGGAAACGTTGCCTTTTGAATTTAACAAAATAATTAAATTCCTCCGTGCTCGTTATTAAATAATCCGGGCGGACACATTTAACTCGAATTCTGTTAAGGGAATGGAGAATGGAATATCTTACGAATGACCTGGTTCCAGAGATAAAACAACAACTAGAGTAGCTTAAAAAATTAATTAACGGCTAACAATAATAATTATATTGTCGTGATTAATTAATAAAGGCTAATTTAATTCGAGACTGAACGTACTGAACTTTTCCTCTGTTTTCGTTTTCTTGAACTTCACGTAAACTTCGCGCGTTGGAAACACTATCTAATAATAAATCCATCCGTTACCAGCGCCACATGGTGCCTCCTGGTTGCCGACGCCGAAGAGGACGGACGTCCAGGGTCGACCGACCCGAGATAGATTAGAGAAAGGACGATGGGAAAACGGTGAAATATGTGTGTAGTTAATCCTGTCTCGGGGTATCGCGTTGTCGGCTTGTATCCAGGATTGGGGCTTAACAAAAAGCCCACAGCAAATCGGAGGTAATTGTATTGATTTTCTTCGTATTAATGGAGTAACTTTCAACTAGGTATTCTCTAGTCGACATAATCTTATTTTATGGTTTCACAACTGTTATACATGGTGGCATTTTGTATACGGAGGTTTTCGAGGTCGCTGATCACGAGTCCGAGGTCAGATTTTCAAAATTCAAGATGGCGGATCCAAGATGGTGGATAGGGCTTTTTAAATTTAATCAACGGGGATCATATTTGATATACGGGGTTTAGGGTATCACTGACCCCACATTCGGGATCAGCAACCCCAAAAACGGCCGTACACCATCTTTGTTGCAAATCGACTGATTTTCAAAAAATTCGTCGGCCATCTTGAATCCGCCATCTTAAATTTTGCAAATTTGACTTCGGATTCGTGATCGGCGACCTCAAAAACCCCCGTATACAACGTTTGGTGCAAATCGGATGATTTTCGAAAAATTCGTCCGCCATATTGGATCCGCCATCTTGATTTTTTAAATCCGACCTCAGATTCGTTATCAGCGATCTCGAGAACGTCCGTATACAAATTTTGGTAACAATCGATTAACTTTCAAAAATTTCGTCCGTCATTTTGATTTCGCCCCATTTTAAAATTTTTGAAATGGTCAAGGTCATATCTGAACGTAAAATTTTCCGCTCTTTCAATTTCCGGGTCAAAAAGGGGGTTCCCACATAAAAAAATCGTCTTGACCCTCATAATGACCACGTGGTCAGTGGCCATTGCGGTCTTCGGCAGGGAAAATCCTAAGTTTCCCTATATTTGGTTTTTTGGGTTATATTTGGTATATTTTTGGTATATTTGGGTTTTTTTTAATGTTTATTCCGTACGTGAAGCTATGTTTAGCTATGTTCGCTATGTCTATTATACACGTTAAAAACAGCTAATATTACAATACAAAGCGCTGCACTAGTTATTCTGCTCCCTATATGTTAGATACTATTAAAAAAGGATACTATTCTCGATGCCACACACAGCGCTATGTTAGCTATGTTCACTACGCTCACTATATGCGTGCAACAGCCAATATTATGACCAAACAAAGCGCTCCGGAATAGCTGTAATAGCTATGCTCGCTAAGGTCGTTTAGCGCTAAGGTTGTGTGGGAGCGCTATAATAGCTATGTTCGCTGTCGTTCACTTTACAAGTTTAAAACAGCCAATATTACGACCATACAACGAGCTTCATGCTAGCTATGTGTGTTATAGTCACTACAAACTACAAACAAGTGCTATTATTGATTCCACATGAAGCATTATGTTAGCTATGTTCGTTACGTTCATCATACTTAAAATACACTACACAAAGCGCTGTGTCTGTTATGCTCGTTTCGTTTGTTTAATGATGCCACAAAAAGCGCTATGCTGGCTATGTCTGTTATGTCTATGCATTGACTGGCTACCTGTAGTGTTATTATAAATGGCCCTATTGTTTTAAAATGTACGTGATCGCACAGAACGTGTAGGTTCTGACCAAGTGTATTTAAAACAAATACAGCCTACAGTGAACGCATTAATAAATGAATTATAATGAAGTTATTTTATCAAACAAAAACAGATTTATGATCGAATGACCCCTTCGACCCTCTGGCCGCCCTTGGGCGCTTGGCCGCCAACTTTCCATATTTATGCGCGGCGAAGCTTTTTGCGGGCCACCCCATCTCGGTCGAATCCTCGCTTTCCAGTTGAATTTTCCACACGGAACTATTCCTATCCCTGCCGCTGACGTTGATGGATGTTTCTTGTTTCTCCGGCAATTTGTTAACCAACTAGTTTAAATACATTGTCTGAAACACTCCGGCGGGGCTCCCGAACGTTTCAATGGCCGGCAATGAACAGAACGTGTCGCCCCACGTTCCGCACTTAGATATGAATGTTAATAAGACCCTAATGGACGGGGTAAAACTCTAATTGCCAAAGTTTTCGATGATTACGACGGGGGGAGCCCGATTTGAGAATCTTTTGTACAGTTTCGAGGTGGAAATTACAACGCGGAAGATCGGCGTGCTAAGTCGTGACGTCGGCACGGGTGGTCTACTACTAAACGTGATGTAGAGAAGTTTTAGTTGTACTTCCTATTAATAGATGTTGGGGTAGCTGGGAATTTCTCGAGAACTTTTGGCGGAAATTTTCGAAATATAGGCGAAAATTGTATTAGCGCCGCGCCGACCTCTGCTTCCTGTGGAGGATAGTTTAGGTCTCCCTGCGTAGAATGATTGGAGACGGCTACATGGTTCTGATTGGAAAGCTAGGCGAAAACTTGAATACCAGACGGTCTATCACAAAAACAGTAGATAAATTATTGCGAAATCCATATTGCTGAGAGCTAAATAGTTCATAATAATGTGGTTTCTTCGCAAAAGATTACACCAAAAAATGAACGTATTTAAAAGGGTGGCAAACACCCAATTGCATGAGCATCTTCAACATCTTTCTCTCCTTGTGTCACGTTGTTAAACAAATGAGTGAAATTTGTGGAATTAGAGCTATACAACATTGTGTTTATTCTTCCGGTCTTGGATAATGCCTGTCTTAATTCCAGGATTAATTCCAGCGCGAAAGTATCGCGATGCAAACGAGGCATTTAACAGACAATAAATCCGCTTTGCGTTATTCTACTCCGAGTCATAATTCACCCCGTTTTGACGCGGTGCCTTTATCTAAACACAAAGTAATAAAAGAAATAAAAGAAATTCTGTTGGAATATCTTGAATAGAGTTTTTAGTCGGCGGTCTCGCGACGCGGTATTTGTCTACTGAATAATGTACTCAAGGCCTTAACGCGGTCGTCGGGGGACCCATAAAAACCTTATATATTATTAATATAAATGAGGTTTATTATGCCTGGCAGACCGGCGGAGGTTGTGTAAAAATCCGAAAGGATTGCTGCACCCACACGTTTTTATCATCGATGGTTAAACATTTTAAGTCAAAGGCGGTTAGATAAAACGGGAAACAAGGAACTTTTGTATTTTCATTTCTGATCAAAATCCATAATAATGTTTCCAAAATCTTAGACGATATGTTCGATTTCCTTTCAATGTAGCCATTTTTTTCCAATTTTTTCCTTGGAAAAAAAGGAAAAGCCGGTGTTTTTGCCCAAATTTCCGTTTTTTTCGAATTGTTAAATCTGTAGTGACACTCACGCTATTTTTAGATAAGAAATATTTAAATAGCCAACTATCTCTAACCTTGGTCATAATATTGTAAATTTTTAATGAGTGTTATATTTATTATAATCGTAGCTTACGTAGCGAACATAGCGGATCGTATAACCCCAGCATTAGACATATTTGGGTTTAAAAACAAGCTGAGCACGTTAACAAAGCCGCCCCGAAGTTCATGAAATTAAACCAAGTTTATTTTTATTTCGAAATTCTTTCAATTTATCTATTTTTTTCCTATTTCTTACCTCGGAAAAAAGGAGAAAACAGGATTTTCCTCCAATTTCTCCCGTTTCTTTTTTTAAACTGTTAAAACTCTAGTGACTCACATGCTATTTTGCGGTAAATAGTTAAATAGTGAACAATTTCTATCCTTGGTAGTAATATTGGCAACTTTTAACGTGTATAGCGATCGTAGCTTACGCAGCGAACATAATATTCCGTGTGACCTCAGCTTCAGGCATAACTGAGTTTTAAAATAAAGCTACGGCGCCCCGGAATTAATTTAAAAAATTAAAGCAAGTTTGTTTTTATTTCAATGTTGTTTCAATATTTGAAAAAAAGCAGAGAAACAGGCTTTTGCTCCAGTTTTTCCTGTTTCATTTTCCAAATTGTTTAATCTTTGATGACACGTACGCTATTTAGCGATGAAACATAATTAAACAATTAAGTAATTCTAACCCTGGTCATAATATTGGCAGTTTTCAACGTATATAGCTTACAGCAGCTTACGTAGCGAACATAGCGCTCCATATAACCCCAGCATTAGATATATTTGGGTTTAGAAACAAGCTGAGCACTTTCACAAAGTCGCCCCGATGTTCATGAAATTAAACCAAGTCTATTTTTATTTCGAAATTCTTTCAATTTATCTATTTTTTCCCAATTTCTTACTTTGAAAAAAGGGGAAAATAGGTTTTTCTCCCAATTTTTCGAGTTTCTTTTTCCAAATTGTTAAATCTCTAATGACACATATTTATTTTATTTTGCGAAAAATATTTATATTGTGAACAATTTCTATCTTTGATAGTAATATTGGCAGCTTTTAACGCGTATAGCGATCATAGCTTACGCAGCGAACATAGTGTTCCGTGTGACCTCAGCATTAGGCATAACTGAGTTTTAAAATAAAGCAGCAGTGTCCGGGAATTAATTTGAAAAATTAAACCAAGTTTGTTTTTATTTCGACATTCTTCCAATTTAAAAAAAACAGGCTTTTGTCCCAGTTTTTCCTGTGTCATTTTCCAAATTGTTTTCCAATCTCTGATGACACATACGCTATTTAGTGATGAAAGATAATTAAACAGTAAATACTTCTAACCCTGGTCGTAATATTGGCAGTTTTCAACATATATAGCAATGGTAGCTTACGTAGCGAACATAGCTCTCCGTGTGACCACAGCATTAGGCATAATTGGGTTTGAAATTAAAACAAGGCAGATCACGCCCAACACGTTTTCAGCGCCGCCCTGGGAATTCATATGTGAAATTAAACCAAATTTGTTTTTATTTCGAAATTTTTTCAATTTATCCATATTTTTAAATTTGGAAATAAAAAAAACAGAAAAACAAGCTTTCCCCACAATTTTTTCTTTTCCGTTTTGTCAATTTGAACAATCTCTAACCTCAGTCCAACAACGGAAATTTTTAACGCATATAGCGATCGTAGCTTATATAACGAACATAGCGCTCCGTGTGACCCCAGCATCAGCTATAACTATAACCTCAGTCTAACAACGGAAATTTTTAACGCATATAGCGATCGTAGCTTATATAACGAACATAGCGCTCCGTGTGACCCCAGCATCAGCTATAACTATAACCTCAGTCTAACAACGGGAATTTTTAACGCATATAGCGATCGTAGCTTACATAACGAACATAGCGCTCCGTGTGACCCCAGCATCAGCTAAACTGCATTGAAAAACAAAACAGCGCCCAGCACGTTAACACCGGTACCCCCGAATTCATATGTAAAATTAAACCCCAGTCGGATATTTATTAAAGTTAAATGGTTGCGGGCCCGGGCCTCCGTCTGTCATTCCGGGCTTATTTCCAGGCAGCGGAGTATAATAATTCGTCAGCGGCATGTAATCCGGTGTCCTGAGGGTCTCACCGGAATTCGTGGCGCGAGCAGGCCGACCTTGCACAAGATCCCATGGCAACGCGGCGGCGGGCCCTGCGACCAGATAGCGTCAAATCAAACGGCGATCCTGCTAACACTCCTGCGAGCCAGTGGCGGTTTCGATACGGGGCCATTTGGTCAGTGACCTGCCACGTAAATATACGACAAAGAAGATTCAATGTGATAGTAGAATTTAATTTAAGAATATATTTGTATTTTTATTGTAAAAAATATACATTTATTTATACAGGGTGTCCCAAACCCACGATAACATTTCAGGATTGAGTCTCATTAAAAGAGATTTAGATAAAAGTGGTAGGGTATCAAGAAACCCACTGTAGTTGACTTTGATATTAAGATTGAAGGTCAAACCAAATACTAAATGGAACATTCCAGCAATTGATAATGCGCCAAATTTTATGTATCTCCTTGCAGATTTGCCAAATTCGTTTTTCTTTGAAAAACTCAACAAAAATGTCAAACTAAATTTGTAGAATTTTCGAATGACAAATTACCGCAAGTGGCAAGGTTAAACTAAGGTCAACTTAGTAACAAATGGAATTCACTATTTTTTATACCACTACTTTAACTGTTTAAAACTGACCTCCCTATTTCAAGGTCTACGAGCCGCCACTGCTGCGAGCAGAAGCCCACTGCGTTTTTGGCGGAACGGTGTAGTTTATTCTAAATGTTATACTAACGCCCCCCTGCTTTTTCCCTGAGGGGGTGGTGGAGGCGGCGAATTCGAGGGGTGGGCGCTTGTACCGATTTTGGAGTTATTTAGGTCTGTAGGTATTAAAGGACCGTGTACAGGGTGGAATAATTTCGTACATTTAAGGGGTTCTTCATATTTAATAAAATGACTGAATGAAAAAAACTGTTGTAGCATATCGATTCTTTGCAGATATATACAGGGTATGAAGTTTGACTGCCTTAATTATAAAAGATGATAGAATACATTAAAATACACAAAAATACCTTATATGACATGGGACCTAAACTCAACAATTTCCGAGAAAACAATTATCAAAATCTCCAACTTGATGTACAAAAGTTCGATTAATTAAGGAATATTGACATAACTGCATGCATAGAATACCATAAAATACAATGTTTATCACTTTTTTGAATTTCTTTATGCGTAATTCTAAAAAATAATTAGCGTTGTAATAAATTTAAAATTCGATAAAATTCATATCGAGCAATGTGACAACGGCGCGGCGGTTAACACGAGGTACTAAGCTGTCCAGCAATACGCAATTCAGTTGGTATCGGTATCTGGAACTGGACCGTGTCGGAGTGTTTTCTACCACTATTTCCTTTTCTTGAGATGTTTTCCAGCGATTGCGCGAAAATTGGATTCCAAGGTCTCGTGTGTGCATGGAAAATGGTGGTGGACATTTTGAGCATATGTTGTAGTTTGTTTTGTACTTGTGCGTTTAAAAATTACTGATTTTGCTTAATGATAAGTACTTAAATTATTTTTAATACGTATAATTATTTGGACGACGTGAATCTTTGAGTACTTTAATTATATATTTTTCAAATACATAGTTTGATTAAAAGTTAAGTTCCTGTTTTAAGACATTCATAATTACTAAAATTCGAGCTAAAATTTAAGCACAACACTATCTTCGTACTACAAAATCGATACATTTTATTTTATTTATTTAAAAACTGGAAAACAATTGTCTTGAAATTTACTAATTGTTTCACAATAACAGTTTACATTTTTTCCATAGGACAAGTCTGCGCGCGCATACGTGCATCAGCTGTTTAGCGCTGTTGTCACGTTGTTGTGATGAAACTCCCCAATACTCGCTGTATTTTGAAAACTGTTAATCGTACATCCCTATAATATACGACTTTTTTGTTCATTTATGATTACTCTATCTCATGCTCTATGAGTGTCATACTTCTTACAACTTGTATGTCCATGTCATACTTAGATGATTTATGAATAAATATTTTGAATGTCCAACAAATTTTATGAGAATATCGAGAAGGGAAAAATATAAAGGCTATCCTTTGAGAAAGTGCATAATATTAAAACAGTTTCAACAAGCCTCAAATCATTTTAAAACATACAAAAAATGTCAAAGTAACTTTAGAATACATAAAAATTCTTTAAATACATTATAATCTATAAAAATCTTTACAAAATAGTACAAAATAGCATTAGAACTAGAAAGAATTTCGAAACATATATCGCAAAATCCACTAAGTTTGTGGAAACTTCGAAACATGTCGAAAAACCTAAAAATATTTCTCCAAATTTGACGAAATACTCGAGGTCAAAGCCCATTGTCTTTCAAAGTCCAAAATCCAAAAGGCCATTGGCTTTTAACACATCTAAGGTCATCTATCATCTACTGTCGAAAGGTCATTAATCTTTCATCTGTCACGACCCACAAATTTGTCACATGCTAAAGATCACCGACCTTTCGTGGGTCAAAGGTCATTAGCATTTAATAGGTCAAAGGCTATTAACCTTTCACGGGTTCACAGTTATTGACCTTTTATAGGTCAAAAATCGCTGACCTTTCGCGAACAAAATGTCATCGACTCTTCATATGTCGAAGGTCGTTGTTTTTTTACGTCAAAGATCTTAACTCTTCTCACATCACTAACGTTTGAAATCAAAGGTGATCTTTGTGTTAAAAGTCGTTGACCTTTAATTTATTAAATTGTGTCATTAACCTACTGAGAAGATATCGATCTACCTTTATGTCAGGTTAATGACCTTTGACCTTCGGTCAGCAATCTTTGACCTTTCGCGATATTTCGACCAATTCCCAGGTAAAGTTTCCACTGAAGTTTTGAAGTGATTCAAAAGTTTTCGAAAGTTCTCGATGTATTTCATATGTATGTTGTCTTTGATATGTTTTCAAGTTGTTTTATCATATTTTAATGCATTTTACAGCAACATTTATATATTTTGTTGTATTATAAAGCTTTTTTATCCTAGATTTCGGTCGTTTCGATGTACTGTGACATATTTGGTTGGTTTTCTTTTGCAGATTCTAGTGAACTGATTATGAATTTTCCTTCAGTTTTAAGCTGTTTTGATGCATAGCGACGCATTCGAGGTAAGGATGTCACTCGTATAATACGTTTAAAATATATTTCGAAAATTCATGAATCGCTATTAACTTGCAATTATTTTTTAAAACAGTCTGCACTACGTTACCGAGACGATAATTTCCGGACCCCTAATACGTGTTATTAACGGCAGCCCACAACAGCGGTCCGACGCATTGGCGGGGCGCCCGCCCCATCTGCAGAGATGCACCAGGTGGTGTACGGTCCATAATTCACACTCTCTGCGCCCTCTAATTGCTCCGTGCGCTCATTAAATCCGGCAATTAAAACTGTACAATAGTTTGAGTAGCGACGCCTCTATAGGCGCTCTCCGTCGGGAGTGCGTTATATGGCACATCCGATTTCAGCCGCAGGATGCTGCAGGCACTATGAAAGTGTTAGTAATGATCAGCAAAGAAATAATAATGCGGATCCGTACTATACAAAAGGTACTGGGTTTAGCAGCGACGGCGACGGTGAAACAAATTTTCACAGCTGATTCCTCTAGTTAACGTTAAAAATTTTTTCGTTCGAGTACCGTTAAACGACGTAGCATATTTTTTGCAGACACATAATGTAAAAAATTTACCAAAATCATAAAAAAAACTTGTACAAAAATAATCCGAAATAAATAAATATTTATTAACAAAAGCATAAACAAAAATGTTTATAATTTGAAATGCTTGGAATAAAATATACTCAAAAAAATTTCTTGATTCAAATGTACAACAATAATTGATTTTAAGGTATCGCACGTTTATACAGGGTGTAAGTATGTATAATAAATTCAACATACGATTATTTGAGTGCTTTTAATACAAAAAGTTCATATAAACATTGGTCCGCAGATGCTTCGTTTTGAAGATACAGGGTGTTAAACTTTTGTAAAAAATTGCTATTTCGTAGATATATTAAATACCCTTTATCCAATTTTACTGTAATTTGGTGGTGTTATTTGTGTTAAGAGGCTAATTTAACCAAAAACCCTAACTTAATTAGATTTATTAAATCCAGTGGCGTCCCGAGCGGTACCTTAGCGAATATTTTTGACAAAAAAACTGTACTTATGTACTGACTTTTCCTTAATTTTCATATATTTTTTAAGCAACCAAAAATACAATTTATTTGTGATTCGAATGTTTTTCGTATACATAGAGCGTAAGTGCTGGCTCCATCTATCGTGCTACTGCCCACCTGCGCCATTATGTGATCTACAATTTTCTTTCAAGAAAACATAAGTTTGATTATAAATATGCTACATTTGTCTTGAATAATTCCTACATTAACACTAAATTTTAAATATTTATATACAGGGTGTCCCGATATCCATGTAACAAAATTTGTAAGAGTGGGAGTAACAGAGTAAGAGTAGATTCTTGACGACAAAATTATTCAATTCAATGTAGCCAAACATACCTTGTTCCATTTACGTAAAATAACGAAAAAGTGAGCGAATAATGTTTAAAAGGATACAGGATGTGAAAGTTCAATTTTTGAATTCAAAATTCTTAAAATTTGTAGAAAGTTCCCAATGAATTGCTTTGAAAATTTCATTTAGGGGCATTTCAGAGACAAGAAAAATGAATCAGTACTTAATATTATGCTAGACGTTAGAGAGCGCTACAAAATGTACTCTTGGTGGACACAAATTTGTCAGAACTCTTTTCTCAGCATACGTATGAAAGTTTTAATAGAAAAATATTACTCCCTTAGGTTTTTTATATAAATAAAATATACTAATTTTATGTCGCGAAATTTAACTATTTTTTTTGCTGTTTCTTCCATATGAGAATAGTATTTTACTATTAAACTTTCATAGATATAGTGAGATAAAAGTTTTGACTAATTTTTGTTCACCAAGAGAACATTTTCTAGCGCCCTCTAGCGTCTAGAGCAAAACTAAGCATGAATTCGTTTTTTTCGTCCCAGAGAACACCGGAATCCAAATTTTCAATCATAGATATGCATTTAGAATTTTCTAAAAATTATAAGAATTTTGGATTCAAAATTTCAAATGGCATCTTTTATAAATGGTACTTTTTTTCAACTTTTGGACTAAGGTAAGTTTAACTATATCGCATTATTTTGTCGTCAGGAATTCACTCTCACTCTACGTCCCATTAATTGGGACACTCTGTATAAATGAAGATAAAGGACATTATAAGCTTATTCGCATAAAAGTACAAGGTGATTCAGAATGTATCCAAACAAAATTTTTGAATATACAGGAGACTACAATTTTGTAAAAAAAAATCAAAAGGGGCAGTTCGAAAATGATTTAAAAATACACTTCTCCACGACATTGGAAACCATAACACAAATCTTGTCTTGCATCGAATTGTGCACACGTACCTAAGTCATTTTTGACACTTGAAAAACTAATGTAAACAGTATCGCAAAAACATTAATACTAAAATCGGATTTCAGTATTCGGGATCACTTGGAGCCACATGGAGAAAGAACGTATTGCGTACAGCGCACAACGCGAATGACGCTAGAGACTGCAGTAGCCCAGCGATGTAAAGGTAGTAAATACTACAACTTCAAATTTTTTAAATTTAATTAATAAGAAATCTATCTCTCCGTTTATAATTTTTTGTGGTGTGACTTTCCAGTTTTTTTTTCTTTAAGAAGCATTATTGGATCTCAATCAAAGGATCTTGTTTTAAAATTGGGAGATGAAAATTTGTTTTCGAAGAAAAAAGTAGTGGAAAAATTAAATAAGAATTTCATAGCTCTCGAGCTTATTTTGGATATTCATTTTTGCATTGAAATCCAGAATTATATGAGTTTTATAGTTGGATGACGCTTGTGTTATATCAGAGGAAAGCTCAATGAGTGCTTACTTTTCTTTAATATTAAGAATTTGTAAACATATCTTATATCTATATATTTAATTTTCGTGGAGCCTAGGTTCCTGTATAATGTTTATCAAAATATTTAAGCAATATTTGCAGATGATCGAGTAAAACTAAATAATGACGAAACAAAATTGTTTGTTCTAACGAAGGTGGACGATCATGAAAATTCATCGCAATGCCCCTACTACATCCTACACAATCCAATAATTTAAGATCACCGATTTTTCGTACACGCATCTCACAAAATATTTAAAGCCGGCCCTGTCGCTATGTTAAAATTATTGACAAAGTTTGTCTGAGACGTAGTAATTTTTTTCACGAAGTCGACTTAACGTTTATCCAACTCAAATTGCTTTCTGGTATGAACGAATGAAATTCGTACTTCCTAAAGAATATCCTCCTTAATGGACTCATTCGATAATATTTAACTTGTTTTTACCGTTTTCGGTAGCACTAAACTTCCTAAACACGTGGTGAAAAAATGAGGTCGATAGCTTTAATATCAACCGGAATAAATAATTTCTAATTCATATAATATTGTGACATCACATCACTCGACCTGACGGCTCTATGCACTGTTATAGCTAGCGTCTCAAGTTATTTATTTGCGAGTTTAAGTTTTACCTCTGATTTGTGGTACAGTTTAAGCTTTTTCCCTGTTTATTTACTTGTCACTTATCCCTTTCTTGCACCACCTTGTCCGTTTTTTGCTCTTAGTATTTATTTTATTTGTTCATATAGGGTCTTATCTAGTAAAAGTGATAACATTTAGTTACGTCATTACGTGAGAAAATGGACAACATGATGTGTGTGAGATCCAACCAAGTATGGGGGCTAGCCTCTAACGAGTGGTATGACGTCGTAACATGGCTTCGGTGCGTTTTCCCGCTTTCCGTTTTCGTTAATCATTTTGAGGGAGAAATTATTGAAAAAAAAACTATGATTTTTGGTACATATATTATATTAACTATGATATACACTTTCTGGATATGAATTTAAACAAAACTGTTTACAATCGCTTCTCCTCAAGATATACCGTAAACTTGGGTGGCACTGGTCCACTTTCAAACTGTAGGACCCTGTAACTTTCTATAGGAGAAAGTTCAATTTTTTTTTGCACCAGAAGACATGTCGCTAATAGTACTTTCAGCATACCAAAAATGAAAATGTTGTTAATTTGAAATATGACATTTTTTTTAGTGTTTAGTGTCAAAACTAGAAGACAAAGTTGCGTCACTTTGGCCGACCACTGTTTTATACACTACCCGCGTACTATGCGACGCGTACATTAACCGCGAACTGAAACTATAAGCAGCCTTGAGCGGGCCTCAGTTCCCTCGTAAATCACACGTTATTTTAACCGACTCTCGTGGAGGGGAACTGTGTCGTGCTTACAAGCAAAGAAATTATGGCCTCAGTGGCCCCTCTGTGGTGGGGACTAGTGGGGAGTAACAGTATCCAACCGGCGATCGGCGAGATATTCAATATTCAAACAATTATTTTATACTGTTATTTTAATTTTTGATAAATGTAATAGGTAACTGGAAATTAGTTTACCTAACTGTTATTTAGGTTAATAGTAGAATAGTAGGTATTAGAATATACGGTGTGAGAGCCAAATGTAACAGTGAGGTCCAGACTTAGTTGCTTTTTACGACGAGCCCCTATTGCTGAACAAAAATCTTGCTAGAGGATGTTCTCAGGAAAATATGAGGGATCAATTGTTTTTCATATTCATAGTTTCAAGTTCCTTATAGTATATATGTCATATACAGGGTGGCACAAAAGTATGGAAACCCCTGAATAACTCATCAGGAGTGCATTTTCTTAAAAAATGAAAAATACTAACGTTTTAGGATTTTTCCCTGGCTATTCAATGGCGCTTTGTATTCGACCTTGACCTTGACCTTCAAGGTCATTCCAAGGTCAACATTGATTTCCCCTATTTTTTATTGCGGATTTGGAAAGAGCAGGAAATTGTACCTTGACCATATACTTGACCACGACTTTCAAGGTCACTCCAAGGTGAAAGTTGTTTTGTCAACAGGAACCGCTACTTTTATTGCGGATTTGGAAAGTGCATGAAACTTTACGTTCAAATTGTCCGCCACCTTGGATCTGCCATCTTGTATTGCGAATTATCAAAAACCGATTTCCTATTCTTAATCAACGACCGTAAAATCCCCCGTATACCAAATTTGGGAAAAATTTGTTGATTTTTTAAGAATATTGTCCGTCATCTTGGATTGCAAATTTTCAAAAACCGATTTCCGATTCTTAATCAGCGACCACAAAAACCCCCGTATACCAAATTTGGCGAAAATTTGTTGATTTTTTAAAATATTGTCCACCATTTTGGATTGCGAATTTTCAAAAACCAATTTCCGATTCTTAATCAGCCACTACAAAAACCCCCGTATCCCAAATTTCCAAATCAGTAATAAAAGATAGCGGTTCCTGTTGAAAAAACTACTTTGACCTTGGAGTGGTCTTGAAGGTCGTGGTCAAGGATATGGTCAAGGTCATACTTGGACGTAGAATTTGCTGCTCTTTCCAAATCCGCAATAAAAAATAGGGTTTCCGATTTGAAAAAAGCTATTTTGACCTTGAAATGATCTCGAAGGTCAAGGTCAAGGTCGAATACAAGGGCGCCATTGAATAGCCAAGGAAAAATCCTAAACCTTTTGTATTCATCATTTTTCAAGAAAATGCACTCCTGGCGAGTTATTCAGGGGTTTCCATATTTTTGTACCACCCTGTATGCCTTCATACTAGAAAATTTTAAGTCCATTTTTTTATATATAGGAAAGAAACAAATTTCAGAAATCGGCCAAAGCCATCCGAGATTGCGGTAACTTTGTAACAAAATCCTCGTAATACATACCTGAAATATTTTTTGCGCAGAACGAGCGATCTAAATGAACGTAAACTTTTTCGGCCGTATGGATTCAGGCTCCGTCACCTTCGCCGCACCACCGAAAAAACGTCGGCGTGTCTCCCGCCTCCGCAACTCCATCGGGGGCACGCGTTCAAGGACGCCACCTCCGACGTCTCCGTCACTTGGAGACGCGCGTCGACCAAGGCCTCCATCTCCACAGGGCCGCGTAATAAGCCGCCATGTGTCCGATGTGTATCTTTGGACTTGTTTAGGGTTTGTTTACCTTGGGTCCCGATTCACCCCTCGGGCTTCAAGGTCGCGCCACGTCTAACCGTCTGAAAGGAGAACAGAGGTCACAGAAAGGACGAGAGATGTGCGTGGGGCTCAGGGACCGGCTTTGATTTAATTTCAATTGGGCCCAATGCTTCGGGTGTGAGTAACGCTTTTAAAAGGGTTAGTAGACGGGATGGCAGCGAAGTTTCAATAACGGGATTACGAGGCGTTTTTTGTTACATCTTTTCGGTTCTCTTTTGAAAATGTTAAACTCGCGCCTTTGTGGTATTTCTTGCTATTGTTTCATTGTGTAAGTTTCATTCTAGGAGGCTGCGAGGTTGCCTAATTAGGACTTTAGTTTTACACTAAGTTTTGTTCGAATCAAGTTTCGTATCTATATAGGGTGACTTGTAATTACTATACAATATTTAACCACGACCAATAAAAAAAATAAGAAAAAGTTTATACAGTGTCTCCACGAATGAGGCTGAAAAGAAATTTTTAATTCTTCATCGTTATTGTTAAAAAATTCTGCTTGTATTCAACTATGTAGGTAGTTTAAAGTGAGACACACACAGAGTGCTCTCTATTATGAAATTATTAGAAATATAGGATTGATTTTATTTAAAAAAAAACATATGTTCTATTATTAGTTCGCTCATTTTTTTTACTCTATTATAAAAGTATCAAACAATTTCATAAAATATTTATTAAAGGTTGCTTAATTGTGTCAATGTTCCAAGTTTGTAGGCAGTCTATTTTAATTTTGTAATTTATAGATTAATGAAAATAAAAAAATAACATTTTTTAGTACCTTATATGAATTTATCTACATGTGAATATTTTTGTTTTGCTTCTGACATGATCTACAAATCTTTTTCTTTTCATCCTTTATTGTCCCATTAAAAACGACATTTAAAAAAATGCATTTTTCATAAAATGAAACATAAAAAAGTTCTCTGTTTTTAACACCATCCGTGGACACAGTATAATTTAGGGTTGAGAAAAAATATGTTCTAATTTTTTCAAATGTGGATCTTTCAACTGTCTGAGTAAAAGTTTGAAGTTTTATTGGAGTAAAATTGATTTAAAAATTACATGCTGAAATACACAATATATTTTGAACGCAAGTTATAATCACTATATTTTACAAAACGTATGAAAATTTTCAAAACTAATAAATACATAATTAAAATTTAACAAAAACAAAATATTTTCTTAATAAATGAATAATAAAATAAACAAAATTTAGTTATTATACTCATCAAACTCATTCTTGTACTCTGTTCTTACTAACTTCTTTAACATAATGTTTAATAGTAGAAGTTTTAAATTAGTTTTGCTCTTGGAGGCTACAACCTGTCGCAATGATACATACAAGAGCACCTTTTAACTGTAACATTTTTTAAACAAGGAAGGGAAGAGTCCGCATACAAAATTATTTTATTTAATTAAATTCAAAACCTAACAATAATATCCAATTTCAATTTTTATTGTTTTATCTTGAATGGTTCCAGAGAAAAACATAATTTTTAGGAGCTCTCCTTTGCTTCTGATTTCAAGCATATTTCAGGAATCCCCCACGGAAAAAATGCTTTGTAAAAAATGACTATATCATTGTGGCTCTCTAATTTGTGCAAAGAAAAACTATTTCAATTACAATTATGCACAAAAAGTTTTTTCCTATAATTCCACGAAAAAGACGTTACTTTTATTACAGCAAAACTTAGTAATATTGTTCTATTATCTATGTTTCTAGTAGAAAGTATATTGCGAAAATATTTTCTCAAAAACGCATATGAACAAGAACAACTCCAAATGAATATTATACTTTAAAAAATTACAGTAAATATTCAAAAACGTTTCAGTTTTCGCAAATGTTAAAAATGAAGATAAGCTTAATATGATCGGAATTTATTCTGTAACCGCAACTGCGAAAGAGCTTGTCACATGTATTTGTATGAATATCCTTAAAAAAATTAGATCGAAATTTGTTTGAATTTTGAGCACTCGAGAACCCTAGAAATAACTATGAGCACAAGATTAAAACTCTTATAATGCTTATTGTAACGTGTGATGGTAATAGTTTAAGTAACTAGGTGGATTTCACAGTGTCTAACGACACTTAGAGTGTACGATAATACAATAAACATAGAAATCTAAAAAAAAAATAGATAAATTTATAATGAATGCATTGAAGATGAGACAAAACGTCTGAATATCGTTCGGGCGGAAGCAGTCAGTATTGAGAGTCATGAAGACTTGCAAAAAATGTAATAAAATTTCCAGGGTCGTATTTGAAAAAATAAGTTGATGGTCATGGAGAGACGAAACGTTACATATAAAAATTGATTACGCCATTCGACAGAGGGCAAAAAGTTGCCATGAGAATGTGTTCTTTTTTTTTCAATATCACGTCAAACAAAGCTGGAATTAAACAAAAACGGATTAAAATTTGGGTTTTATTCAAATATTTCGAAGACTAATCAAGTTAGCCTTGATTTTTTAGAGGCATTATATTGATCCTCTGATTACGCAATTTTGCCTCCCTCTTACCGTTTCCGAGATCCCTGTAGTGAGAAGCGAATTTGTAACAGCCTGTACATATTATTTTCTACTATATTTTACCCTTTGTTAATGCAAAATTCAACTTTTTTCAAATAAACAAAAAATAAAGAATGACTTTTTATTTAGGGCTTACTTTCAATGTTACAGAAAAAAATAAGTCGAAAAACAGGTTATTTTTCGTTCTTTTTGTATGTTTGTTGTTCCTCTGAATTTAGCAATGATTTTTTGGTATTGGCAAACTCGGATTCTTATTCTAAATAATATTTGGGATTTTTCTGAACAACAAACTAGTTGACTTCAAACACAAACGCCAAAGCCTACTTTTACTACTCTATCGCCTGGACTAAATATTTTCAGCAGTAATGTGGTAGTAAATGTTATATATAAATTTTCGCAGAAAATCTACAAAATTTTAAGATTCTATTAGCTTCAATTTATACAGTTATGAGTATCCTATAATAAAAAGAGTATATTTTAAAAAATANATTATCTATGTTTCTAGTAGAAAGTATATTGCGAAAATATTTTCTCAAAAACGCATATGAACAAGAACAACTCCAAATGAATATTATACTTTAAAAAATTACAGTAAATATTCAAAAACGTTTCAGTTTTCGCAAATGTTGAAAATGAAGATAAGCTTAATATGATCGGAATTTATTATACCTGTAACCGCA
The DNA here is from genome assembly GCF_000390285.2 of Anoplophora glabripennis. Classification (NCBI taxonomy): domain Eukaryota; kingdom Metazoa; phylum Arthropoda; class Insecta; order Coleoptera; family Cerambycidae; genus Anoplophora; species Anoplophora glabripennis. Next base: position 104,537 of record NW_019416847.1, read on the forward strand.
ACTGTGAAAGAGCTTGTCACATGTATTTGTATGAATATCCTTAAAAAAATTAGTTTGAATTTTGAGCACTCGAGAACCCTAGAAATAACTATGAGCACAATATTAAAACTCTTATAATGCTTATTGTAACGTGTGATGGTAATAGTTTAAATAACTAGGTGGATTTCACAAGGTTTAACGACACTTATAGTGTACGATAATTCAATAAATATAGAAATCTAAAATAAAAAAATTTGGAACTAATACACTGAAGATGAGTTTTTCGAGACAAAACGTCTGAATTTCGTTCGGACTGAAGCAGTACAGTATTGAGAGTCATGAAGACTTACAAATGTAAGAAAATTTCCAGGGTCGTATTTAAAAAAAAATTAAAATTAAGTTGATGATGGTCATGGAGAGACGAAACGTTACACATAAAAATTGATTATGCCATTCGATAGAGAGCAAAAAGTTGCCATGAGAATGTGTTCTTCTCTTTTCAATATCATCAAGGCTGAAAAATTCCAAAATTTCAATTTTTTTCCAAATATTAGGCACTATATTTGTCCTCTGATTATGCAACTTTGCCTCCATTTAAGCTACTTCGTATCTCTTACCGTTTCCGAGATCCCTGTAGTGAGAAGGGAATTTGTAACAGCCTGTAGATATTATATTCTACTATATTTGCCCTTTGTTACTGCAAAATTCAACTTTTTTTAAATAAACAAAAAATAAAGAATGACTTTTTTTTTTTAGGGCTTACTTTCAATGTTACAGGGGAAAATATGTCGAAAAAAGGGTCATTTTTCGTTCTTTTTGTATGTCTGTTGTTACCCTGAATTTAGCAATGATTTTTTGGTATAGGCAAACTGGGATTCTTATTCTAAATAATATTTGGGATTTTTCTGTACAACAAAATAGATGACGTCAAACACAAACGCCAAAGCCTACTTTTACTGCTCTACCACCTGGACTAAAAATTTTCAGCAGTAATGTGGTAGCAAACGTTATATAGAAATTTTCGCAGAAAATCTATAACATTTTAAGATTCTGTTAACTTCAATTTATGCAGTTATGAGTATCCTATAATAATAAGAGTAGGTACATTTTAAAAATATATATGTCGGATATGTCTTTCTCACGGGCCGAGCCCTTCAGACTTTGGAAATTCTATAATTCTTTACCCTTTTATAAATTGTTCCTAGACCATAAAACTTAGAGATAGTTATTTATGAATTAAGCCGGTTATGTTATTCCCGAGTTTTATTATGGCAAGCTTGGGTTTGGAGGGACTTACGGGTCACTCAACGTAGCCGCGGTCAAAGGATAGATAGCATTTATCTTATAATTACTTTATAAGGAATCCCTAGGAGATAACGAATTTGAGTGGTCCATTTAATAATAATTTTGACCTGACGGGTGAAGAGAAGTACAAAGAGATGTACTGAGGGCAGTTCTACGCACTACGTGAGTACACTGCTATTCTGTTGACCGTGAATTCGTTATCGGGCCTCTGGTTGTTGTCATAAAACACCTCGAGTACTTTATTTGTAACGTTTTATTTTAAATCATTTCATTTACGGTATTACTTATTATTTCGTGAAGATGAGTGACACGAGTAGTGATATTAACGCCCAAGTTAGCCCTACGACTCCGATATATAGTCATTTTAAACACAATTTCTTGATAATGTACCACAAATTGTAGTTCGTCGTATTTTCTCTATAAATTATTCAACAGTACTATTTTTAATACAATTTTATTCGCCTGAACACCCCTCTACCTACACTTATTTTTTATATTTTCATATTTACTGCAAATCCCTTATTTAGTAACCATCAAGTCCCTCTCTAAAAAGAAGACCAAGACAAGGAAGCCGGGATTTATACCTGTTTAATTGCAGAAAGCTTTCATGACGACGCTTTTTACAGTCGCCACAAAAAGGGCAGGATCGGCAAAGGGCGGGGGCACCCCACCTACCCCCCTTCAAGATGGAGTGCGTATCTGTATAAATATTTGAATATTTTTACCGTAATCCCCAAGTGACCCGTTCCGCTGCTAGAGGGAAGAATTTGTGGCCGTCCTTATACGAGGAATAGAATCCGCAACGGCAGTAAAACCAAGGGCTCTTTGCAGGAATTGTAGTTACTTTCTGGAAATCGATAGGCAGGATAATGCATGTGGGGATCAAGGCTTGTAAATGTCCTTTTGTAGCGTCTGTTCCAGATTTTTCTTTTCACAATGGGACTGGAAGAGTGCAATCCGTGCTTTTATAACGCTCTAAAGTCGGTGTTTTGCGCAGAATGGGAAGATATATACCTAATATTTCGAATGATAGGCGAAAATGATATTTTAAAAATAAATTTCGCTGAAATATATCACACAAATCTGTAGCTGAGGCAGTTGAGGTTACAGTTTCACATTTCAACGTACACTGAAAAAAAATTGAACGTGAAAATATTGTAGATATCGCAAATGTTGTAGTTAGTATTTTTAATAATCCGGTGCAAATTTTCTAAAATATACACTAGAACTAAAATGTACACTAGTCACAAAAACTAAAGGTTAACAAAAATTTTGGTGATTTTGAAAAGGTTGTAACTAGGCGAGAAATGGTTGTAGTGCAATAAAAAAAAGAGCAAATTGAAGCTTGAAGTTTCTAGTTTTTAGATCTAAAAGTTAGAAATGTTGATCATTGACCATCTTTAAGAAATCAAAAGAAATCCAGCAGAAAAAAAATGAAAAGATATTAAAAAGTGACGCCATTATTTGAAAAATAGACGCAAGAATTGTTTTTCGTCAATTACCTTTTAGACTATAAAATTATACAGGGTAACTTGATCTAAGTCGGTTTATTCTCGTCTAAGAAAGTTACCCTTGAAATAGGCTCCCACGTTTGCAGACGAAGTATGGCGTTGGTAGTTAACCGCCTAATAAAATAGATTTTTTATCCAGTAAGTACCTTAATATTTCCACGTCAAAATGCCCTCTGGGTCGTTTAGTAATATTTTCTGTGAGTTCTAATTTGACATTTCGCCTATCTTACAGTCTGGGACCATGATTTCTGTCCTATTCAAATATTTAACCATTTCGATTTCCCTGACCACGCATTCCACAGTCCTGTTTAAGATGCCTATGTTCAAAGATACGACCTTTCATTTGTAGCAAAACGATATTGTGTTCAACTGATTTCTTTCTGTTAATCATTTTCAATTTTATCTAAAAGAATTGTCCTTTTATGGCTTTGAATTCATTTGAAAAACCTCTTGGTGCAAGAAATTTCCTTCTCTGTATCTATGTGCAGATCAAAAAGGGAAAAACTTTTACTTGTGTTCATTTGTAATATATTTTGATATAATTTCTGCTCTATATGCACTTTTATTGCACAAAAAATACGCTATCGATATATCTAACTATTCCTCTATTCATGCAAACCGTCATCTTTCACTAGAATGCGTCATAGTTCACTGAAACTATTAATTAAGTACACTTAAAGGCACTTAAGAGGAAAACACCGTCTGTGCAAATAACAAATCCACATAAATACGTCAACTCCTCAAAGTTGTGTTACCCGTCCCATTTCAGAAACAATGCTCTAGAGTTCGTTTTGAGGGCGCTATTGTGCATGCCGCTTAGAAGAGTTATTTTAAGCCAAGCCCATGATTCATCCGAAGGCAAGCACGCTCTAATGTCCAAAAGTCACAGAAATTCTGCCCCCAGATATTTGTGTCTTACCATTAACACAATGACAGAATATGTACCTATATAGTCATCGTCTTCATATCAGTATAACCAATTCTGTTCAGGTATTTTGGAAGTCAATGACCCGTAGAAGACCTGTTATAATGTTAATGCTGATTCTGCTGAGCAAACTCATATTTTGATTTGCTTCAGCCCATGGTACCTCTATAAGAAGCCTGGCCTGTCGCAGACCATTCTTCTAATGATTGTTTTTCTTTGATCCAATGGAGCATTTTTCATAACAATGCAGTAGCCCTAGTACTGGAATAGACTCTTGAGCCCTGATTGGTCAACACGTTGGACCTTTCATTGCTAAGTGACTGTGACCAGGAACCCAAGTCAGGTTCACATGATTTTCTCGCCCCAAGAGGACAAGGCAAATTGACACACTCCAGGGTCACAAGGGAGGTAATTCTGTACATCAACAACGCTCAGGTCAATTCCATTCATCCAAGGTAACTGCCAGAAATTTAAGGACTGAAACAAAGACTGAGAGAGTGGGCCGAGTACGACTCTGTCAAGAGCCGCGCCTCCCGAACTCTAGAGCAGTCTGGCAAGCAGCCTTCCGTGTCGACAGCGCTTCTCAAAATGTACAAGTGACTGAAAGGATTTAAAAATAAATATTTCCTGATCCCAGGCCACATACTGCAACTTACACGAATTTATGACTGCCTTAGATTATTTTACAACATACGTTTAATATTATTTAAGGTCTAGTTTATGCGGAAGTTCATCGTACCTAGGCCCCTGAACCAAATGCTTCATATCTAACCTCTGCTTACCTTGGACGGGCCAATTACCCTCCGGGGTAATCATACTTTCTATAGGATCATGAAACGCCGCAGTAAAAGTGACATAAAGTTCGGGTCTGCCAATATACTGACACGGGACCGACAGAACCAGTAACAGATACATCCGCAATATCACAAAAATGTTACAGCTTCATCGGCCATCGACTTTTCATTTCGTACCCCTGGAATAGCGGAATTCCGATACCTACAGCTTCCATAAGAATAGTGGTTAGTGGTTTCTATTTCTATTGCCATAATTTTTATTTATACAGTATATTTCCCGACGAACTGTACATAAGGTGTGTCAGAATAGGTGAAACGTAAAAGAGAAAAAATGTTGGCGTTAAAACATGGTTTTTTGGGCTTCAATCTCGCTGGTTTGTAAAAAAAATCTACCGTGTTTTCCAATCAGCAGTGTTTTTAGTGATTTTTGAGGTTTCACGATATTTTTAAAGATTTTGATCATTTTTAAGCATTCGGATCGAGGAATTTTGAACCTGTTTCATGCGTAGTGGTGTATCCTAAAATTAATATGCATTCCAAGATACTAAAACTGTCTTCTTCATTAATTTTTTTACACCAACATATTTTCTCTCACAAAAGTTGTTTCACTCGTGCAATTAGAAGAGTTGAAAATAACATTTTCATATTTCAATTATTTTGTATTAATGTGTCCAATGGGAAAACTTGTGATTTTACTTGAAATGTATTCTAATTTGTATTAGTTCGTTCAGTTGTAATCCGTATTTATTAGAATGTGAGTCTATCAGTTCATTTTATTGATTTAAGTTGCGTTTCATGCAATGTTAGTTAGTTTTAATAAATTAAATGATTAAAAAGATGTTTAAAAATTTGTTATTAAGAAGATACATTGCCGAGACAAACAATTGAACAAGCAGTCGTGGCCGAGCGGTTAAGGCGTCTGACTAGAAATCAGATTCCCTCTGGGAGCGTAGGTTCGAATCCTACCGACTGCGAATTTTTTTTTTTTATAAAATCATAAAAATCGTTGTGGGTAATAACCATGTTAGTTACGTCTAATATTTAAAATATACTGTTAATAAATTTTATTAAAAATAATAGTGTTATTAGGTATGTCCACAGAAAAGGTGTTGAATAGGAAAAACTTTCTTATTTTTCATTTTATCGAAAAAAGTTACTCTTGATAAAAAATTTTGCTAGTTCTTAAAGTAAGATTGGGATAGAAAAATTTAACATTTCATATACGGGGTGTTCAAAAAATAAATGGTACAAGAATAAAATGCACTTATTTGTGAAGATGTGGAAATAAGCTACTAGGAAAAGAAATAAAAGGCGGTCGCTAATACCAATTTTGGAAAAAGTCGGCCTACTTTTATTTATTTGTAATCATTAAATTTATTTTATAGAAATTAAATTGGAAGTTAGTGATGAAGCAAAACATTTGGATTCTTGTTTGTGGGTTGGCAGTATGGAAAGAGGATTTCATAAAAAAATCGTGTTTTCTCATCAATCAACTTTTTCAACCAATGATGTGGCTTCACAACATGCACGACATTGAAGTAATTCTTATCAGCATTTTCGGATATCACGGAAGCGTCAGTACATTACTAAAGTAAATGTGTAGTGCGCCATTTCTTATTACGGAATAATAGGGCCATACTTCTTGCGGATAGTTACTTAGATATGTTAAGAAATTTTCTTGACGGTGAATTAGAAAACCTTCCGTTAGAATACCGTCGTTCATTTTATTTTCAACAAGATGGATACCCAGCACATTATGCGGCAAATCAATGGTTAGATCATACATTTCCAGACCAGTGGATTGGGAAACAAGGACCAGTTCAGTGGCCTCCTAGGAGTCCAGATTTGACAATAATGGATTTTTTCCTATGGGCTCGACTGATACAAATTGTTTATCGTACACTTATAGATTCCAATATTGATCAATTAAAGGGTGCGATTAGAAGAAGTTTTGATGATTTACTCCGTTTAAAAACATGTGCTCAATATGGTGGCAGTGTGTTTGAGTAAAAAAACTTTTAAAATTTGTGAATTGTTAATTTGGAATAATTTAATTTATACATATAAAATAAATTTAATTATTACAAATAAATAAAAGTAGGCCGATTTTTTCAAAAATTGGTGTTGGAAACTGCTTCTTACTTTTGAACAACTTTTCCTGGTAACTTATTTCCACATCTTCCAAATGAGTGCACTTTATTCTTGTACCATTTAAAGTTTTTTCAGTTTTTTAACACTCCATGCAAGCTATGTTAAATTTTTCTATTCCAATCTTATTTTAAGAACAAACTAAATTTTTTATCAAGAGTAACTTTTTTCGATAAAATGAAAAATAAGAACGTTATTCCTATTCAACACCTTTTCAGTGGACATACTGTATATTAAATTGTTTGACTTTGAACAAAAAAATCTCTGAATTTGAAAATATTACAAAAAAGAAAAAAAAACAAAACAATGGCAAACTGCCAGAACTGCAGTGCCCATATGGAGGTGTTCTGAATAAATACAACCCATCCGTGACCCCCAAATTTGGAAAATGGCGGACGTTTCCATTGCCATCGAACGCTGACCGTGCGACACTCGGCATCGGCCGCTTCCAATGGTAACTGAATAGACACGCGGTGACTGCACGTAACTGAGCAGATCAGCTAAACGACACGAAGCGATCGATGTTCAGCTGTGCCATCACTGACACGCACCTCCGTCAGTGTGCTTCTTTTGACTGGTATATGTATTTAAGTGTGGTGATCTTGTATTGGCGAGATATAACTGTTACAAAGACAATTGAAGAAAATATCTTTGATTTAATCGAACAAATATTAACAAAACCATAAAATTGACGTGTTAGTTTGCAAATAATAGCTCATCTAACCTTTATATTACTTGTAAAACAAAAAAAAAGATATAAACATCTGTAACGCGTATGACTGGTTGCATAAAATGACTCAGACTTGCTAATCTACTTTTCACCAACTAAATATTGCAGTCTGAATCTGAAGGTAATACCTAGTTTTCAAAATCACTTTAAAATGCAAAGATATCATAAATTAAAACACTACTACTGATATTATTGTTTACATTGAGAAATTATAAAATTCTTATTGACAATTATGTTAATGGCAAAGTATTAACGAATAAAATGTTCTTACTAAAATCATCAATAGAAGCGTGCAATAAAAACGTTTAATGTATAGAATCTTATAAAAATCAACACTATTTTATCGGGGATGGATCGGGTCGACGTTCGGTCACAAACAAGGGAATCTCCGCTGATGGCTCTGTTGCGTAGTCTGGTTTAGCGCCTCACCATTTCCACTTTGCCGGCTGTACTGTCCTGTCCATTTCTGAGAATCTGGACCTAGACTTCCTTCTGGATTAGCTTTTATGTGTTTACCTTTATTGTTTAGTTTCCGTTCAATTAGAATTTCGTCGAATTTGGAGAATTTTTTATCTCCGAAGGCGGCTTCGTCGATTTTATTTCGCATCGCGACAGCGGAATTTTGGAAAGAACGGTGAAATTTCTAATTCTCTGCATGGGGCGATTTTTTATGGCTTGGGAAGTTTGGTGAAATTTAGAAATCCAGTTTTGTTTTAATTCTTCAATTAATTACTACAAACCGGCCGTAATTTGTTGTAGCCAAAAATTTTCTTATAATTAAAAGTGTTGCAGCCTGATTAATTTTTCAGCGTCAGATACTGTCCCTGAACAACGCTTCGATGTATGAATGGTTGCGGGCGGCGCGGCAACGCCGCTCCATCTCGCCGTCTTATCGACCGGTCCCGCCGGAACGGCAGCATCACGACTCGGCCACCGCTACTCTCCGTACACCGTAGTACACAGGGCTGCAGCCTTGACATGGAGTAACCGACTAAACCTACAACACTCAACCTAGCTCTAGGACGACGCCGTACTCGTAAATAAAAACCGCCGTCGTTGGCTCCTTGCTCTACATTTTCTTTAGAGTTTCTCTCGACGGAGAACTTCCGTAATTACTTCTGAGGCCGGGGGGCGGCGGTCGGGGGTTGCGTTCGCGTGAATGGGGGGCGGGCGTTCACTGGAAACTGATAGGAATGGGGAGGAAAAGGTTTCTAAGGGCTCAGTCATCGATATGGGGAAATAGAAAATAAAAAGGGTTTTGGTATGTCTCGCTTGTAGAATGATGTGCCATTTTTCTTTTGAAATTACAACCGTTTATAGAGGGCGCAAAATAGTTAGAAATATTTTACTAAACTATTAGATACATAATAACAGCCGAAATGTTTAGGTGAGTCTTTTTGATGCAAGGATTTTTTTTAGTCTGACAGAAATTCCCGATGAAATATAAAGAATAAATGAAAATGCCACTAATAAATAATTACAGACAATATGAAATATATCTTTAATTTTTTCAACCCAGTCATAAATTCGAAAAAAGAAAATTTAATGTTTGTTTTTTGTTTGTCGTCGAGCGTGAAAAACCTCCTATGTGTAAAATACCATTTTTACAGGAGGATGAAAAAACTATTCGGAGACGAATTTAATTCTATTGCACATAGGAGGTTTATAAAAACACGGTTTTATGAAGGAACGATTGTAATTAGTTAATAGGACGTTTTATTAAATGATAAAAGCAATAAAAACCAACTAATTGCATCTACAAACTCAAAGACGATATATGAAAGTGTTAGGTGCATAGTTATGCAACCAATTATACGTTATGCTCTCAACTCAAGGCAAGGATATTTTACCCGGCCAGTGATGGCAAGGATATTTGAACAATTTTTCGTGAACATTGTATGGTCCAAAATGTCTGTGAAGTTACTTTAAAAACGTATTTTATGCATGCACAACAGACTAGGTGTCCCACGAATTCGAATTTTATCAAGGTCAAAAGGTCACAAATTAAATTTATCGCACCCATAGGCCATTTTTCAAGGTATAACAAACATGCAAAAAAATTTTCATGAAAATCGGTTTAGTCTTGTACTGTCGGCAGAATTTTGTCCAAATGAGCACACTGTGTGCCGTCTCAGGCTGTGAAAACTTGATCAAAATGAAATAATGAGCGATTTGGTCTGTTCAACTTTTGTAGATGACTCCAATCAATAGGTAGAAGAGCTTACAAAAAATACTACCTGGAAACAAAAAAATAGGTGATATAGGAAAAAAAATTCTATTAATATTTTTCCTGTGGCGCAAAACGGCGAAGTTAACGTAAAAAATTCATGAAAGTCAAAAAAACGGTTTTTCGCTAATGAAAACAAAACTTGAACTCCAATCGAAAAAGTTAAATGAGTTATGTATATTGACTTTTCGAAAAAAAGGTCATCTCGAAAATCGGCTCTTCTTGCTCGATGAATAGTCGTAGAGAAACGATTCACGACTCATTTTTTTCCCTAAGAATTGTACTTTCATAGTAAAAAAGAGTTACAACGATTTTCTTAATTTCAAGTGTCCAAAAATGACTGAAAAAAGTAAAAATTTTTTGGTCGTGGTTTTCTTGAATATCTTTTTCGACTTTCATTTCTCGATAATGTCTATTTCAGGAATCGATTGCTGGCAGGAAATTCGACAGGCTGCTATTTAAGTGCTACAGCGTCCATTTTTACAGAGAAGTTGAAGACTTATATTTTCAATAAAAAAATACAGTGGATCATTTTAGTCATTTTTAATTGTGCGTCAATCCGAAGTATTCGAGCGTGGCGCGAGCTGTAGCGGGCGGCCGAGTGGGGGTAACGCTACTCGGCTGCTCCGAAAACTGAATTCGCGCGTTCAAAAGCGCTCTTACTTCCAAAATTTTCATTATCTCGACTTCTCGATCACGTACAAAAATCTTTTTGTACTTAATCTGGGGTAGCTCGACGAGATAAACCAAAATATGACGTTTACGACGGCCTCAAAAGCATAATTACCTTTGAAAAATGTAATTTTCCTTTCATCTAAAATCATTGTTATTTAATGCCTGAACCTTTTGTAGATTCACTGTTAGATACACCCACTTCTCGGCCAATGTCTCGAAAATATTGCAACATACAACGCACGTGCACCAGATGCACAGGGTCGGTTTATATTTATGGTTAACTTCCTCAATTAATTTTCTCGAAAACAAGAGCATTTAGACAATAAGCATAAGCATTTAGCTTAATAAAAGTCGCTCATTTTTGTCCCTATTTGAGCTATGTCCCATACAAATTTTTTTAACACATCCAACTTTGTTGACATAATAAAGGATGTTTATTATTACACACGTGAAGTTATAAATAGTCGATGTTGGCGATGCCATAAATACATGTAGGTACTGAATATATTTAATATTTATTCTGAAACTTCCAAAAAAAGGGAATGTCAATATTGCCTCTACATATTTTGAGAAATTCCAATGAAAAAAAATGCTGTTATCTTTCCCGTTAAGTAGTTTGTGTTTTTCTAACGTTATTACAGCGCCTGTCAATATCAATTGCTCTATTGTATTTCATAAAAGTACGCCTTGACAGGGCTAGAGTCTTGAATACTGAAACAACCTTATTTAGCTTTACTTGCCATAAAATTTTCATTACGCAACACTTTTTTTATAGTTAATCCGGCAAGCAGTTCGGTGCGAATAATTACGGTCGTGCCGGAATATGAAAATTGGTGAATGGACGAGAGAGCGCACTCGTTATTTTCGTCAGAAAAACCCAATTAGTCTTGCTGTGAAAACGAAATTTCCATCGGAAATCCCAGGTGGAAAGCCGCCACCCGCTGACGCCGGGAAATTGGAAAACGCTATGTAAAAAATCGGCCGCCATCAGAGAGACCGCGAAAAAATATTTCCCGTGTTTACCGCGTTATGAGAAAAATGTCGGGGAAATGGAAACTTTATGCATAAACACATTCTGACTACAAAGTATTTCAAAGAGAAGGAAAAAAAAGGTTTTCGTAATGTAAATAACAGGTAAAATCCAAATAGTACAGGTAAAATTACTGATACAAATAAGTGATTACATCTTATGGGAGAATTTGAGATGCGCAGTGGCAACCAGACTAGCACCGGAGCTCATTCCTCCCTGTCTGAACGTCAAACGGTGAATATCGGTAGTTTATGGTCAAACCAAGGCAAGTGGAAAATATTAACTGGATTTTGAATGACATATTAGATGACTGGGGTTGACTAATAACTGATTAGATATCAGTTGGGTCTTTTTGAGACATCCTGTATAATAAGTAAGTCCAAAAAAATTATTGGCGTAGATATATGTTGGATTTTGCTAGAAATAAGAGAACGCAAATCTCTGAAAAAGTTAAAAAAAATTACGCCATCAATTTTTGCGGTCTGTCTCTTTTGATTACATTCTATTCAAAATTGTATTTCTAAAAAGTAAGTGTGAAGTTGGTGATTCTCGACTTATTCCAGATTTTAAAATGCAAATTAAAGACGTTTTCAGATTCAGCTTTTGGTACTTTCTTTATTTCTTAACAATAATGGAAGGTAACTTCTTTCATGCGTGTGCCAAATTTAGAAATATATGTGAAAACTGCGAAATATGTGCAAAATTATGGTATATTTTGCATTTCAAAGTTGTTAATTCTATGCAAAATTATGGTATATTTTGCATTTCAAAGTTGTTAATTCTAAGGGCAAACTTGACGGACTCTAGCTAGGAGAACTGAGACTTAATAAAACACCACCGGAGACCGTTTTCGGCAGCTTTGGAATCCTGCAGGATGTACTGAATATTAAACCGGGCCCGTGCTGCTATTGAATTGATAATTACCTTGTAAGTAATACGCTTTCTCGTCTCGTTGACGGGGGTGGGCCCACTGGAGCGTCTAATTACGTTTTTGTACCGGAGTTTTTATTGTTAATGAATATGTAATGAAATTTTTAATTAAAATGTGCCGTTTTTAGGACAGACGCGTTGGGGTGATAAACAAGCTAAAATTTCAAGGGATGCTCCTTGCAAGACCTTCATAAGAAGTGTTCTCTGAAATCAGGAGTTTTTTCAAATCATATAGAAAAAAAAAACAAAACAGGGAAAATCAATTGTGGAAATTCCTGACGCTGTACAATCAAAAAAATAAAATGCACTCAGCAAAAAAAATTAAAGGGACAGAAAAATTTCCAAATTCTTTTAGTGATTTTTGAAGTGATGTAACTTCGTGAATAATGATCGTATCGAGAAAAAAGTAGCATCTTGAAGCTTGAAGATTCTAGTTGAAATCTTGAGATTAAAATTTTTTTGAGCTTTACTCTCGGCGCAATCAAAAGAAATAACGCAAGGCAAAAAATTTACAATTTTTTTTCAAACTACACAAGGGCTCAGAAAAATTTTGATACCTGAATCGATCATCTTCAAGGGCCTTTTGGTATGTTTGAGGATTTTTTTTTCTTTGTAGCCAGCATTAATTTGAAAAAGTGCAAAAAGATTACTTTTTCTGCTGTTTTGGAAAATCAACGATTACTTTGCAAATATTGCGAAAAGTACCAATGATTGTAGGTTTTACATGCCCATAAGGCCTGTAAATTTTGATCGGTTGAACCGTTTTCCTTTTCTGAATTGTCACTTTTATAAAAAAAATAAAGGAGCTGGTTTATGGCTCCTTAAACATCAATTATCGATTAAGATGAAACACATTTTTTTGAGTTATTTTTCTCACAATTTCGCGTTAAATACTCATCAAATTTCGAAAAAAAATTCAAAACTGAAAAAAACATTGTCTTCAAAAAAATCAAATTCTTCAAAATTCTTTAAATTGCGTCCTCTTATATTTTTACATTGAATATTTCAAATGTTGAGAAAAAAATTTTTGTAGTTTAAAAAAAGGTTTTAAAAAATTTGATTTTTTTAATTTTGATTTTTTTTCGATATTTAATAAGTACGATAATAAAAAAGTGACTTTTCACTCAATAGCCGGTATCTCAATGAGACATAATCGTACAGAAAATAAAGGAAAACCAAATTGAAGTTGATGAGTCAAGCTAAATGACCCTTTTCTGAGAACATGTGCAGTTTTGAAAAAAAAAAAATGTAAAATTTTTGCCATGCATTATTTCTTTTGATTAAGCTCATACTCAAAAAAAATTGTTCATCTCAAGATATCAAAACTAGCATCTTCAAGCTTCAAGATGCTTCTATTTTTCTCGAGCACAAAAAAAAATTTGGAAATTTTTCTGCTTTTGTGTTCCCTTAATTTTTTTCTGAATTTATTTATAATATACATATAATAAACTGATCTCTAACATTACTTCAAATACTTTGTAGCAGCACCTGCAGACCCATTAGTCTAACATCTGTTCCTTGTAAGTTAATGGGACGAATTATTTGTATTGAATGATTTGTCATATTTTTATTAAACAACATCATACCAACCATTCAACATTGTTTTTTAACTGGAAGGTTTGTGGTGTCCAATTTTTTGATAAAGTATCAATACGTAAACCGTTGTATGCGCTGAAATAGGTTGGAGTGCGTGGAAAAACGAGATGATTTAAGTGATGTGTCCCAGGGTTCAGTGATGGGCCCTATTTTAATTCTACTTTATGCATCTTATAAAGAACTGTGCAGCTGGATCGTTTTCCTATGCCGAAGGCTTCACTTTCTTTAACTTCAGAAAATGTTCTTGATCTCATTAATCGTTGATGCTTGGAATGATTACTACCTCTTACTTGCTCTAAATGCTCTGTGATGTATATGTTAAATTAAATTACAGAATTGAAGGTCATAACCTAAATACTGCATCACAATGTAACGACCTTCGCGTTACCATCATAGAGATATTGTCGTGGAGTGCCCATATATCCAAAATTGTAAGAACATGTAATCAGTCAATTTATATGATTCGCAGATCTTTCCAAGATCTTAACATGGTTTTCTCAAGATTCATAATACATATATTCGTACGCACCTTCAGTTTGCTGTAACTATAGGGTCTCTTGTTCCAAAGCAAGACATTCTGCAATTATAGTAGGATCGTATTCGATTCAAAGTAAAGCAAAAAGTTGTCGGTCTTTTATCAAAGGAAAATCGTGTCATCATTTTTAAGAGGCGTAAGATGAACTATTTCAAATTTAAAATGGAATTGAATGTAAAATCTGAAGTACCGCTGCATACGCACTGTGTTCTGGTAGTAGCTGTAGTCGCCCAGGTGCATCGAGTGTACGAAGTGGTCGGTTATACGTCAAATACTAACCTAGCGAGCTTGGTTGTAAATCAGAGAGCGCCTCCAAAAAACAAGTAAACAACAGTGGCGCGTACAGAGGTAAAATGTAGTACATATGTGGAATTTAAAAAACAAATTTGATTTATAATAAATTACATGTAAAATAAATAGTTTATGAGAATAAAGGAATTTTTGTAGGAACAAGGGTACCAGACGTCAACTGATCCCTTCGTCCCTTCATAATGTATAAAGAAATTATTCAATTTCTAAAACCCTTAAAAGCGTACTGCATTGGATCCTTTGACAGGCAATGATTTATTACTTTGCATTGAATATAATCCTACTATAGAAGGTATCCAAAGAGGTCCTACTAAACTCTCCGTTGGGTTCGACCATATTCCATACCTCTAAATATGCAGACTCTGGAGGATAGGAGGATACGTGGTGATCTCATTATGGCATACAGGATAAAATCTACTGCCCAGGTAAATTTTCGTCCGCAACAGGGAAGAATTCCTTCAAATCTAGACTTCAAATCATTATTTAAAGACCCATAGGTAATTTTGTTATTTTTAATAGTTATTATTTTTGTTCTACAAGATTCATTTATTTAACTTTTTTATATTGTATTAGGATCACGCTGGTTTTATAATCACATTTAGATCAACAACAATAACCTGCTTAATTTTGAAAATTTTCTACACAAAGTTTATTTATAACTTTTCTTTATTTCTCTATTATACATATAGGTACTTAGTTAATTCAAATTAATTCTTTTTTTAATTGAATTAGCCTCAGGATGAATTCATTAGATTACACCCGCTCCCTCCCGGCGTTCCCGTATGAAAAACAACACTCCATTTAGCCCGGCTACATTCGAGAATAAGAAAAACTCCCGTGACCTGAAACCAAATCAAGTTTATTAAAATAAGCGCTAGAGAAGTGGCAACAAGACCGAGAGCAAAACGCCTTCCCCGCCCTACCTCAGAGTTTTAATTAAATCCAAGGTGGCAAACGATGGCTCGAGGTGAGGAACTTAGCTGCTTAAAGTATTATTCCCAAAACGGCCGCCAGAGACCGACTCGCAAAGCCCTAGAGCCGAAAATTTAAATTGGTTCTAACCGTGACTCGGGAGGCTCGCATACTTCTTTGATCCTTTTGTTTTCGATGCATCCTCTCTGAATATTGATGGGGTATGGATAAATGTCGAAACAGAACGGTATTTAGGGAGGCGTTTGTAGTTTTATGGAAGATTTTCCGCAATCGAGAAAAAATATATATTTAAATAATGATTCATTAATTGTAAACAAAACGTACATAAATATAGGTATTCTTGTGTAGTCAACAAAATAAACTAAAAGGACGATTACAACCTATTATGCCTTTAATTTACATGTTACTAACATTTAGCAGCTAACGAATACTAATAAATGAGCAATTTTGAGACGGAAATGATATTTTTTTTTTCAAGCAAATTCATTTATTGCAATTTGTTTTGTACAATTATTAATAGCCAGATCTTTAAGACAAAAAAATAAACAATTATGATATTTTCGGATTCGTTTTTCAATTTTCTACAAATTACTACCCTTTGTATGTTTTTCGAAAAAAGCCTGATTTTCGAGGAAAACTACAAAAACGAACTGAAAACACTTTTACTTAAATAACATGACAAACACTAATCATTCGGTTATTTATTCGAATAAAGAAATTAATAACATTAGTCATCATTTTAATGATTTTATTTGAGTAAATGCTCAAAAATACCTACACCCATTTACACGAACACAGGCGCGACATCTTTTTAGTATGAACGAAAATGTAATTTGTTCGAAATTTATTGTTACCTGAATCTAGTGAAAAGCATTCATTCTTTTTTCTAACTCCTCAGAATGTCAAAGTTGCTGTCACAGTTTACTATGTAATTTTAAACCACATTTTATTCGAATATTGAAGTGTGTTTTCGGTTCGTCTTTTAAGTTTTACTCAAAAATCAGTCTTTTTTCGAAAAACATAAGGAGTGTAATAATTTATAGAAAATTGAAAGACGAACCCAAAATATGATTGTTATACGCTATATCTCCGTCACTGAAGCATCCAAATTTTAGGAAAATGCCTTAGATATTAAACAATGTTTACATAAATACATGTTCCACATTTCAAATTATTTCACTTATTAGTTTTTAAATTATTTAAAAAAATTTAAAATACTTTTTGTAAGTTTAACATCCTGTATATTTTTAATGAAGCGTCCAAATTAATCAAAGAATACGAGGTTTCATTTTTGGTTACCGTTTGTAAATCACCTTGTATATGATTTTTCGCGTTTTTTGACCAAAAACTGTCAATATTTCTATGAAGATGCATTTTTTCAAAAAAAGTTTCAAATAAAAGTTGTTCAAAATTAAATTTTCTACAAAATAGCTTCTATGAAAAATTTCGATTTTCCCAATAGTTTTCCCGTACCTACATCTTTTAAATGAAGTACAGATTACATGAAAATTAAATGTTTTGGAGCCAAAATAATGGTCAATTCATTTTTAAATAACAAAAGTAAATTAGAGTAGAGAAAATTTCGGAAAATTCTTGGAAAATCTTATATACTTTTCCGAGGTTTTAATATTTATGAGCATTAAACGTATAATTTTATAGGTTTTCGAGTGTACATTACGAATTAATTATGCACTTGTTAATATTTTCCAGAAAAATCTGTTTTCTCTGAAATTTTTTACGACAGCTATAAAGCAGTTTTACATAAGCAACCTAGATATGAAAGTCCACTGTTAAAAATAATAAATAAAAAAGTTGTTTTTTAATTATAAAGAAATAAAAAAAAATATTAATATAATTTTTTTTTATTATACCTTTGCAGCTACAGAAAATTTATTTCCTATTGTCATCAAATTTAAATTTTCAATTTCATTATACATATTATAAATTTTTATAATTTAATAATCAAAGTAAAAAAAATCAAAGAAATCAGATTTTTCTGGAAAATATTAAAAAGCCCATAATTAATTCGTAATGTATACCTGCGAAAACCTGTAAAATGATACGTTTGATGCTCATAAACATTCTAACCTCAGAAAATTATATAAGATTTTCCAAGAATTTTCCGTACTTCTATTTTCTCTAATTTACTCTTGATATTTAAAAATGAATTGACTATTATTTTGGCTCCAAAACATTACTTTTCACATAATCTTTACTTCATTTAAAAAAATACTGGAAAGCCATTGGTAAAATCGAAATTTTTCATGAGCAATTTTGTAGAAAATTTAATTCCGAAGAACTTATTTGAAACTTTTTTTCGAAAAAAAACATCTCCATTAAGACATTGGCAGTATGCTGCAGTATGTTTCTGACCTCAAAACCTACACTTTTCTATAAAAAAATCTAAGAATAAAAAAGTTCTCTCATTTTTTCTTTATTTTCCTGGACTAATGACATAAAGTATCTTCTATATGGAGGTTATAAAGTACACGATTACAATTTAATAGTTTTTTTTGCACCAAATAGAGAGCCATAACAATACAGTGATAGCGATTACAATACATTTTTTTCTCTAGCAGAATTTGTAATCGACTGTTCTTTTACGTAAAAAAAAATATCGGAAACTACCACTATTTTTTGGACCCACATCAAGAACTGAAATGTCTTAGTTCAGCAAACAACTTATTCTTTGAAATCTCATTCGGATGGGTCGGTTGAGTATTTTTTGTGATCTCCGCGGATTAGCAGTCGTTTCTTACATTAGTCATAATCACGTGAAGAGTTCAAGCGAGGTAAATCAACCCTGGCGCTGGGGAAGAGCTGCAGACGCCGTGTTCCTGCTATCCTGTTATCCTGTTCCTGGTTCCCGTCTGGAAAAGCAAACAGAGGGGGAAGCGGAGGGCAATAAACCATTATAATTCAGGACCCGTGCTGCAGACTACAACTCTTGCGAGCTGGGGAATACGCTGAGAGAACGGTTTGCTTCTAATATTCAGTAAAATGCCTCTTTTCGGCGATTTAATCGATTTCCTAACTGGAAAAAAAGAAAAATATGTATTAATTAATGCAGATAGAGTTTTTCATGCTTGGTAATTGGTGGAAACTGCATTTGTTATTTTCGCAAATATTATCAGATGATATTTTCGAAGATTTTTTTAGTGCTAAATACCGAAACGTAGGACTTAGACAAAAAATTTTAAAATGCTGATATTGTATACAGAGTGGTATTTTTGAAAATATTAAGTAAAATAACGTTCAGAATAAATGGGACACCCTGTATAAACGAAAATAAGTTAAAAATGTCAAGATATTAATCTAGCACAACTTTTGTTGGATATAATTTTTTATATATAATTTTTAATGGAATCAGATTACTAAAACAGGAAGACAGTTTCCAAAAAGAAGGATAACCTATTAGATTTTATATTTTTAAATTAGTCATAAAAACTGTGGTCAAATAAAAAAAATTCCGACAGAGCTAAATTTTGGTGGAGACCTTGGGTACACCATTAGAAATAAAGTGTCAAAAGTCCCCACCGATCCCATGTGTGCTAAAAAAGTTATTCGTGGTCGAAAGTCAAAATTTGAATTTTTTTGGATATTTTTGGAAAACGGCAAGTTTTATCAAAAAAGTAGTTCTGAAATAAATTATAGATCTGAAGATTATCTACAAAAATGGTCCTTATACTTTTTTTTCTAAGAACCACCATTCCTGAGATATCGCGATTCTAAAAATTGAAGGAGTCACGTTCTACATGATATGCACATACAGGGTCGGAAAGTCCCCATGGTTCATCAGCCGTTACGTGAGAGCGATAAAGTAAGTCATAGAAATCCGTGCAATAGAGATAAGAAGTGGATTTTATTTGTGGAAGGGCGAAATGGGCGGTGATTATTAGACGCCTTTATTGTAGCCATCTTTCTCTATCGCACGGATTTCTATGACTATTTGTGTCTCTTGTATGTATAAACTATACTATTCTGAGAATATACACTCAAAAGAAACTCACTCCCTTAGTCAAAACGACGCAGATGTCCTTATAATTGAAACAGCAATAGAACAATTTAATGCAACAAATACAACTATTGTAATTGGTGAAGATGTTGACTTATTAATACTACTCACTGCAAGGACTCCAACTGATAAAATTATATACTTTTTAAAACCTGGAAAGGCTCAACAGCAAACAGAAATATATTCTTCAAAAAGTTTATCTGCTTATCCAAAATACCAAAACCATATCTTATTTTTACTTGCGATAACCGGCTGCGATACTACATCAGCAATGTTCAGAAGGGGTAAAACATCAGTATTAAAATTATTTGGAAAAAAAGATTTGATTGATTGCAGAAATTAATTCTTCACCTCAAATAATAATCACAAAAGGAATTCGCTTTCTACTTGCTGTTAAGGAGCTTTAAAAAATTGATTGTATAGATAAATATAGATATTTAACTTCTGTAAAAAATACACGAAACAAGAAACAAGTACAACTGTCTTGTCTTCCTCCAACATCGGCTTCTGCTAATACAACACTTGTATCGAATATACTATCAAGGTGACAGACATGGCTAGGCAATCAACTGAACCCAGAAGACTGGGGTTGGAAATTAACAGATAATACTTTGGAACCGATTCAAACTTTACTTCCACCTGCTCTGGAAAAAGTCCTAAACACTATTTTGTGCAATTGCAAAAAAAGGTTGTAGTGCTAAATGTGGCTGTAGAAGAGTAGGGTAACCGTATTCTCCAGCGTGTACTAATTGCCAAAGCCAGTCTTGCTCAAATGTCCAATTGAATACAACAGACGAAGATTCATGTGATTTCGATGAAGAGACAGCTCATTCATCTTCATTTCAACAATTTATGAACATCCAGAAAGAAGAAGAGGAAGAAAAAGAAGAAGAAATCGAAGAAGACATGACTGTTGAAGTCGACTTTGAAGAGTATGAATCAGATTAAAATATCAAAAAAAATCAGAACTACAGTTAAAGTCAATAACCAATATCAATATCAATAATCATAGTACAGTTAAAAGAGTATAGTCCCTGAAAATTCTGTCATAACAGTTCGTGGAGTAGGCCTACCGGGGAAAACACGTTAAAAAAAAACGCGTCAAAGTACACTATCTCACAGGTGATGTGGAAATGTGTGCATATCATGTAGAACGTGACTCCTTCAACTTTTAGAATCGCGATATCTCAGGAATGGTGGTTCTTGGACAAAAAGGTATAAGGGCCATTTTTGTAGATAATTTTAAGGTCTATAATTTTTGTCAGGGCTACTTTTTTGATAAAACTTACCGTTTTCGAAAAAAATCCAAAAAACCTCAAATTTTTACCTTTGACCCCGAATAACTTTTTTAGCACACATGTGATCGATGGGGACTTTCGACACTTTATTTCTAATAGTGTACCCAAGGTCTCCACCAAAATTTAGCTCTGTCGGAATTTTCGTTACCTGAAATGTCTATTTTGACCGGGCTAAAAGCAATTTGATCGACTTTCAAAGACCAGCATTTTCAAAATACATCTTGTTTGGATATATTTACGTAAGTTAGGCACTTCATGTTATCAGGAAATATTTCTCCGAAATGCCTCGAAAATTTAGAAATATTTCGAGGAACTAGGAAATACTGTCAAAACTTTTAAAATTATTTTAAAAAAATAAAAGTTTTTTATTCTTTATTTTTATTAACATGTATAGTCTTTCCGAAGTCAGTTGAACATGTACAAAAAAAACGATATTTAATGAGTTTCATAGGCGTCCTTAAAAAAGATTTCTGCTAAAGGTAAGAAATTATAATAATTTGTATATAATATGTAGAAAATTTCTATATGTTCATTTAACCAATAAAATATTTTAATTATTTATGTCCTCAAACAATTTTATTATGTTGGTGATAAATTTCGTTTTGTTCCGTTTCAAAAGGTCTCCAAAATGCCATGCTGTAATAATATTATTTCTCCCGTTCGCAATTGTAATATCAATGATTAATATAAGGTGCCTATAAAAAATTAAAATGATCTAAATCACACCCAATTCCGCATTGCTGCACTGCACTGCCAAGCGACTTGTCGACGACTGAAATTTATGACGCAGTTGACCAAAGCAACGGGGCGTATACATTTCTGTCACCTGCACTTGAAGTTATTGGTTCTTCAATTGACTTCGGAAAAACTATACAAACGTACATTTTTCTCGGCGTAGAGTCCCGGCGGGGGTGACTGTACCCCGACGTGAGGAACAGCTAATTCTGCAGGTCATACTGATCAATACGTTTTCCCGTTCTGGATTCTATACAGGCGCGCGTGCTTTTGTTTCCCTTTTCTGCGGCGCTGGCGGTTTTTCAACGTATCCATCAGCGGTGTCACTTTTTTGCCGTGCCGCTGCGCTTTGTTTATGGGAGTCGCGCTGCACACAAATTGGAAACTCTCTGATTAGCCTTGGGAGAGGTTCCGGGAGAAATGAAAGAAGTCCCGGGTCCGGATTCGGGAGCTGCCAGGGTTTTCTTGCCGGAAACAAAAAACATATTTAATCAAGGATGCTTACTTAAGAATACCGACTTAACAGAAACGTCTTAATATAAAATAGTTATGCATTAAAATATTTGACAATTTACAAACATTAATATACATTTATGTTTTGTATAATTTAAAAGGTATGCATATAAATTTTCTTGAATGTTAAGGAATTTATACACGTGTACGGTAACTTAAATGGGAGGTTTTAAAGGACATGTTTCCCAGAATACTGATCTGGAACTATTTTTGTCAATCAAATAGTCGAATGATTCGATTTTATATGACTGTGACGTGTTATTTTAAAGTCACCATGTTTTTGTGTAAATGAGAATGAAACACTAAACATGAAAACAAATTTAAGTGTTTTTAAAATAATAATTAATTCCTTTTAATACTAATTATTTAATTATTAATATGAGTATATACGAGTATATAGGTATACGTTAATAATTGAAATTAATTTATGTATAAAATAATTGTATTTGGTATTTTATAAAATATCCTATTACACGAAAAAAATCTTGCTAATCTAATAGATTTCAATTTTTAATAAAATTCAAATTTTTAATAAACAATATTGTTACTATTTTTTATTGAAACCACTGCTTTTAGATTGTGAATCTCCGTCAGTGATCACTCATACTGACTAAGTTTAGCTGAAATGTACTGTGGTCAAGTTACACATTCCAATGAAGTAAACCATTGCACGTAACCACGACGTGATTATCAAAGTAAACAGAGACCCATTTAGAAAAGTTAAAACAGGTATCCGTTTCGACTAATCGTTTCGCAGCTTCACGTGCTTGATCATTGTTTACCCGATTGGAATATGTTAACTTTTCACCTGATATGATATGACAACTGGGTGGTAAAAATATACGGTTAATAGACAGGGTGTATCAAGAAAAGTAGTAAGAATTGAAATCTGAAAATTTGTATACAGGGGTTTATCAAAAAGATCTATTCAATGAAAATAGTGTCAACTGTCTCGCACTTCCGGTTGTACCGGAAGTCATCATCAACACTGTTAAATGGAACACTGTATATTTTTGCATTTTTTAATTCTGCGGTAAAATCTAGACTAATTCATATAAGGTACTATAGGCCAAAATGTGACAGTTTTCAAGTTATTATCAATTTTCGAAAAAAATTGAGGGATGCAAGTGATTTTTGAAAACAGAATAACTCAGACATTTAGCTTTATTTATTAATGAAATTTGGCATGGTTAATTTAAAAGCAATGGACTTCAACCAGTTTATGTCAAATTTGCAAAAATTCATACTGAGTGTTTAAGAACGTGTGACCAATATTGTGACGTTAAAGTTGAATTTATTCAAATTATGCCAGTGGCGGAGTATAAAAATGACAAAAAAAAGGATTCAAAAAATTAAAATTTAGAAACTATTTATATAGCTTTCGGCCCGAGTTTTTCACCTGATATTTAGGGGATTAATTACTTAGGGAAAATGTAAAAACAAGTTACAAAATGTATATTACTGAATGACAATTGTTTTTGTACTATATTCCAATACAGTAATATTTATAGCTCATTTAAATATCGTTGTTGACATCTAAAGTAAACCGGCATAATTCATTATCAAACCTAAACGCATATATCGCTGTCAAACATCTAAACGGCAACAATACGATCTCGACTCGCAAATCGGTCGGAACTCCTGCGCGCTTAATAATAATTAATAAACCACTATAATTCCCAGTATAACCGGCACATCACGGCTGGTTTGATAAATCAGACGCGCGCTAATTGTAATTGATGATTCGGTATCGACGCTCACAGCTGATAGCGGGGAAAACTATTTTTCCCCGACTGGTTCAGCGTTGCGGCATTTATCGGTTCGGGAAATATGACATCCGCTAACAAGCATGTAATTATGGAGGCTCATTTTTGCGGTGGGTCGCGTTCCAGGTACTTGTAGAATGTCGGTGGGACGTGAGAATTACATTTTTTCGTTCGTATTACCTGCAACTTTGTCGCGGACATCATATTCTGTCCTGTTATTAGAGATTCAGTGGAATGGCACCAGCAGGAAAGGTGGGATAATGAAAATTAAAGGAGAGAAATTGACAAACATTCTAGTTAAAAGAAGTTAGGTTAGAAATAGAGTATAAGCGCAAAAACAACTTTTATTAAGCAACTGATAGTCTAAAACATTACGTTTTAAATTGAAAAAAAATTGCACATGAAGGTTTAAACAAATTTAAAGCCGTCGCTGGCGCGGCAGTCAGCTGTACCTTTGATATCGAAGCTGCCGCGCGCCGCAATGCTAAAGCACTGGCGGCGGTTTTGACAGTATAAATTTTGTGTTCGGAATTGTTGAAATTTATTCAAATCTCGTTTAAAAGTGACACAAAAATTAAACGAATAAGCAAATTACTTACCAACAGACGATATGCTCTGCAAAAATTGTTCAAACTTGTTTCCATGGGCTTCCAAACGACGGTCAAAATTAGTCCTAATACGTGCAAATACGCAAAACGACGTCTCATTTAAATTGTACTGACATTCTCCGTACCTACATTAACACCATATCTGTTATTTCTTGATCAGAAAACATTTTATACGCCAGCTAAGTAATACTGCAACACACAACGCACGTGCACAAGATGCACAGGGTCGGCTTACATTTATGGTTAATTTTCTTAATTAATTTTCTAGAAAACAGTTTAGACAATTGCTTAATAAAAGTTGCTCATTTTCGTGACCTCAGAAACACCCTGTAGAAATAAGTTTGTTTGTTAAAAAAGTATAAAGCAAAAGATTTGACAGATGACGAAATATAAAAAGTGGTTTATTTTGTTGGATATTGTTCTGAGACATATATCAAAACCCAGAGCTCATACTTAATTTAATTTGATTGGGACAGCAGAAGTTAGCAAAACCTATGTAATTGAAATTACGACACCAACAAATTTTAAAAATTTCAAACTTATCAACGTATAATCATAATTTCGATTTAAAATACATCAATTTAAATAAGAGAAAAACAAAATTTGGTATTTGCAAATCCATAAAATAACAACATTTGTTGTAAATAGGATCATTTGGAAGTTTATTTGTAGATAATTACGTAAACATGGTTGTAAAATAAGTTTTCAGGTTTAATTCGACATGACGTTCTAGAAAATTTTACAGTGTTGAATTTTGTTTTTTTTGTTAATTTTTTGAAATGTCACATTTGCCAGGGTCAGTTTGTAAGAAAGTCTTAAGCGTGATTATTAAACTGAAAAAAAAACAATTGAAACAGGTGCAAAGTTAATACGAAATAAAAGCAAAAAGTAAAACAGATGTTAAGGTTATAAATCCATAAGTTAAATTTGCAAAGAAGAATCGTGAAAAGATTATGGGTGCAAGAGAAGTAAGCAGAGGAAAATTCAGCATGAGTTTATTTGGTGAAAAAATCAAAAGCTCAGAGACTCAGGGGTAACAATAAAAAGAAAAATCCACTTTATCCACACATTGAAGGAAATAAAAGCCAAATATTGTTAAACGTCAATTACAGATTCACAACTTATCCAAAAAATTTGGGAATAGATGCGTCATGAAAAAAGAAGTCAACATCGTAAAAAAATTTTTTGTAAAATCGTTATAGTTTCCGAGAAATAAATAAATTATTGAAGTTGTAGTATTTTCAACTTTTACATCGTTGGGCTACTGTAGTCTATAGCGTCATTCGCCCACGTGGCCCCAGGCGGTTCCGAATACTGAAATACGATTTTAGTATTATCGCTGTTGCGTTAGTGTTTACATTAGTTTTTCAGTTGTCAAAAATGGTTTACGTGTACGCAGAATTGATGGATATCGTTTTAATTTGTGGTGAAGCAAGACAACATTTGTGTTATGGTGACAAAATTTTGAGTAGTTGTTGTAACATGAGGTATGTCAAATTATTTTGTTAATTAAAACCCTCGAATTAATTAATAATAACAATAGCGACAAAAGCAGTAGAATAAAATAGGTGTTACAAAATTTTATTTATTTCTTTCATTGGCAAAGAAATTTTTTCAATGTTTCCAGTTTCCAGTGCCGTCCAGAACTGTATTTTTAAATCATTTTCGAATTAATTGCCTGCCCTTTCTGATTTTTTTTTACAAAATTGTATCTGTATTTATAAAAATCCCCTGTGCATTAAAAATTTTTATTTTTGGATAAGTTGAATCACC
Organism: Anoplophora glabripennis; assembly: GCF_000390285.2. Taxonomy (NCBI): domain Eukaryota; kingdom Metazoa; phylum Arthropoda; class Insecta; order Coleoptera; family Cerambycidae; genus Anoplophora; species Anoplophora glabripennis. Next base: position 130,872 of record NW_019416847.1, read on the forward strand.
CTGTACATACAAGATGATTTATGCAAATCATAATACCAAAGCAAGAATAAGGAATATAATTTAAACAACAGAAGACTAAACGATGAAAAAGAAACGAATCTAAAAACTCATCAGATAAAAGAATACATTATTGGAAATGACAGGAAGGTCTAACATAAGTACAAGAAAACGAATTTAATTTTAAGAATTTCTATATAGTAGATTGAGTTGGCTAATGCAGGGCAATAGGTTTTATAAAAAAAATGTTTCACCCTTCAAATTGTTCTTTTAAGAGAAAAAATTAACCGTTTTTGAAAATTATTTAAAAAATCATTCCCCAAAAGTGCTTGCTGGAGTACTATCTACAGAGAAATAACACGCTCGAATCAATTTATACTACTATAAGAAAAAAATTAAGTAAAAAGAATTATATTTGAACACCACATTAACAGGGAAAAATAGTGTCAGAGAAATTATATTAATACTGGTCTTGGTTGCGACGGGATCATGTATTTGATCTTCCAATACCTATACTTTGGGTAAGACCGTTATCCTCGTAACCAATAGGTATTTCCACCAGAGGCGCGAGTCCTCTGGTGGCAGTGCAGAGATCTAAACAGGATTGTCGGGCGCCTCCCTCATAGCACCATCTACTACGGATACTAACCATAAACTTCCGCTCTGGTTACAGAACTGCGAGATATCAAAGTCAACGTTCGATCACACGGCATGCGGCAGGGCGGTTCCGCAACTTGAGGCCTCTCCGGATTCGGACGAGTCATGACTTCCCGGTCGTGGAACCTCTTATACGAGATTTATATGAGATAACTTAGTGTCGTATCCCAGTCTGAATTTAATAGCATTCCTACCATTATCGTGGAAAAATTCGCAACTATAGTGAAAGAACTCCGCACAAAATCAATGGAAAATGGGTACTATTCGATTTTGCTGAAATTGCAGTACTTTATAGTTTTTGACTTTCTAATCAAAAGTTATCATGGGCCCAAAGTGATCCTATGAATAGTTTCAGAGATAAAGAGGGGGGAAGTATGTGATTTTGGCTGTAGGCCTGAGTAAGCTTCACGAAGTGTCAAGTCGATGGATTCAAAAACTGAGGCATGTAGACCAGTAGGTACAAATGCTTTGTGGATCGTTGAACCTAAATTCGGGGATAGCTTAGCTATCTAAGGTCACCTGGAGGTCAGATAAAGGTCGTTTCAAGGTCAAACTGAAGAAAATACTTGTATTGAATTTTGACCAGTGAGTGTATAGGTTTTTAAGCTGAATCTGAATCTGAAGATAGCGTAACCCTAAAGGTCACCTTCAAGCCAATTCAAGGTCATTTCAAGATCAAACTAAAGAAAAGGCTTGTATTGAATTTCAACTAGTGCGTATATAAGTTTTTTGGGGGAGGGAACTGAATTCGGGGATAGCTTAGCGCTACAAGGTCATATTTCGGTCAAGTCAAGATCATTTCAAGGTCAAAGTAAAGAAAAGGCCTTTCATGAATGTTAACCTGTAAGTATGTATGCTTTTGAGGTCGTGAACCTGAATTCGGGGATAGCTTAGCCCTATAAGGTCACCTGTGAGGCTTGAATTGAGATTAAGTCAAATTAAATTACCTTGACTTGATTCTTTTTGATCAGAAAGTTAAAAACATACTGCAATTTCAGCAAAATCGACTGGGACTTATTTTCCATTGATTTTGTGCGGGGTTCTTTTGCGGGTTCCGCTTGGGTCCTCCGCTCTGGCAACAGCGTCCGGTTCTCCATATGTGGCTGGAGGTAGGGTGTTTCCAGTTTCTGCAGTTGAATTCGAAACATAGCTAAAAATTTCGATTTCCTTTCAGCTTCTTCTGCTTGACAGGGATGGTCGACTAGATGCCTTAGAGCATTGGCAAATACTTTTGGCTGGGTTCTCTGTGTGTAAGTACTCTGCAAACGACTTCGTAGAACAATTCGAAAGTTGAGTAAAAATCGAAATTGGAATACTTAGTCTACTATTAACATTATTAGTACTAGAAAAGTTTGTTGTTGCCATGTATTCCATTTTACCTTGTTTTTAACTATCCTCCAAATAAAAGATGTTTCGAATTGGCACCTTCTTCAAAATTGAGACTGTGGTAAAAATCACATTTCCATTTTTTTAGTTCGTAATGTTCTAAACATGAAAATATGTAAGAAGCCTCGCCTAAAGCAAACGTTTTAGCTTGAAATGATTTACTATGCGATTAATGTGTACTTTCCAGCTTCAAAGTCCTGAATCCCAGTCCTCCTGCACCATCAAAGGTGTACCCACAAATCGCCCTCTGCCGATTTAAAACGTAAACTCCGAAACACACGTCGCCCGTAATTAAATTCCCCGCTGTAGAGTAGCAAAAACAAGGCCGTAAAGCGGGAACATCACAGAGAGGCGGCGGTACGGTTTAACGATATCGAAGAAATTACATCAACATCCACGAGGGTCGGTCGTGTACATTGTTGGCGGTTGGATCCTGCAGGATTCGATACGAGCAGACCATGATCGGGCACCGCTAATGAAATTCCACTACAGATGAGCTTTCGCTAAGTATTCCCTGACGGGATGGAGCCTCCTGGGAAGAGAATTAGATTAGTATAAGGAGTGCAACTTATCACAGTTTCGCGTTGGTAAATATGGGATCAAGGAAATAGTTCTTTTACGGAAAAAAACTATAATGTGAAGGTATTCCTGAAGGCTGCAACCAACTTTCTTTGTTTCAATTTTCTTGACTAACTTCGTTGTATTTCTTACAATCATACTTGAGACATTTCGTACAATTATTTTGTTTTACTGTTTTACAGAGTGTCTTTTGAATGGGGGTCATATTTGTAAGGTGACTGCCTTTGACCTTCTGAAACATACATCATAAGTTTATTTTCTCAAATCTCGTCGTGAGAACTCAATTTTTTAAACATTTTTTTCGTTATTTTTCATACCCCGCCACTGGACAAGCTAATGTGACCTCCAACAGCGGCACACGTAAATCGCAACTTGGGAACTGCGATATGCATTGTTGTCAAATCTCATATTTTAAATGGAAAGTGGAGAATTTTATTAAAAGCAAATGTCCACACCATCCGCCGTAAAGTACTGATCTTTGACTAGTTACTTTTAGCAGCCCTTTCAGGCCATATAAACCGACAGTTAATCCTTTTAAATAAAATGAAACAGTACCTAACAAGTAATTTAACAAAAAAACAAAAATAATGCTAAATGAAATACACAAAAATAACTAAATAATCTTTTTATTCTCCAATCTAATCTTTATTGACTCTTCCCTTGCATTTTCTTTTTTACCATTTGCAGAATTCTACACGTCTTGGTTTCAACATCTGTATTTTCTGATAATAATATAGATCCGTGAAGCTTCAACGTTTGTTGTACAGTCTTGTGGCTAATCTTTGAGTACTAGCACCAGGATCTTCTATGGCGTTTAAAATTTCTGGTTCCAATTTTCTCACTTTCTGAGTTGTTTCGGATGCTGATGGCCAAACTTCAGGGGGCTATTATACAAGTAATTTTCAACAAAAAAGTATTATAAGATTTTTTCGGAAAGTTGATAGTTGCTTTTTTATTTAACATTTTTTGATTTCAAAAAATGTTGTGCCTTTTTTCATAAAAACAAAAATATCTCTGTTATTCTTACAGCCACATCAAATTTAGACATACCATCGGAAAGAGCGTTAAATCTACTACAAGACGAGCATATATGAGTGTTTAAAAAATCTTATATACCAGGTGCTGTATAAAGTTAAATGTAATAATTGTGAAATGAGCAAAATTAGTGGTATCTCCTTATTGGTGGTAACGCCAAAAATTTGTTAATGAGAACGTGTTGTTTTCTTCAGCAAAAACTACTGTATTTAGTAAGCTCTTCAAAAATATATCAACTTTTGAGTTTGCTATTTTTTTTTTGGCAACAATATCAAGGGCAAAGGTAATAACACCGTAAAAATCGAAAATACACAAACTTTATAGTACTTTATTTTTATTTTAAGACTGTTTTTTTAAATTAAAGTAACAACATTGTTGAAAAAATTATTTATAACTTAGTAACATATTTACAATGACTTAATAATTTTCGATGTAACCTCCCCCTTGACGGATACATAAAGCGCACCTTCTCCGCACGGAAGCAACTGCGCGACCCACTTCTCCATTTTGCTGTCGAAGTAGCTCCCAACAAGCAAAAACCCTTTGTTCTAGCTGTTCTCGAGTTTCAATTGGTACTTCATATACCAAAGATTTTAATCTACCCCACCAAAAGAAGTCTAACGGAGTTAGATCAGGACTTCGAGGAGGCCACCTAACTGTACCAAAGCGTCCTATCCATCTATCTACATAATGCTCGTTTAGCCAAGCCCGAATCTCCCTGCTGTTATGTGCAGGGCAACCATCCATTTGAAGCCAGGAATTAATCCGAAAATTTAAAGGAACTTCTTCTAATATATTATGCAGTTCGTTCTGAAGAAGATCAAGAAATGCCTCTGCATTTAATGTATTTTCTAGTATAATTGGTCTAAGAACGTAATTTCCAATTATACCCATCCATACGTTAACTTTGAATCAGTATTGATTATTGGAGGGCCTGACAGCATGAGGATTCACAGGTGCCCACGTATGGTCATTATGACAATTAAATATGCCATCTCTGGTAAATCTTGACTTATCAGTCCAAATTATATGCTTGTAAAATTGCGGATCTCTATTAATTAGACTAAAATAAAAATAATGTATTATATAGTTTGTGTATTTCCGATTTTTGACGGTTTTATTACTTTTGCCCTTGATGTTGTTGCCAAAAAAAAATAGCAAACTCAAAAGTTGATATATCGTTGAAGAGCTTACTAAATACAGTAGTTTTTGCTGAAGAAAAAACACGTCCTCATTAACAAATTTTTGGCGTTACCACCAATAAGGAGATACCACTAATTTTGCTCATTTCACAATTATTACATTTAACACTCATATATGCTCGTCTTGTACTAAATTTAATGCTCTTTCCGATGGTATGTCTAAATTTGATGTGGCTGTAAGAATAACAGAGATATTTTTGTATTTATGAAAAACGGCACAAAATTTTTCGAAATCCAAAAAATGTTAAATAATACTTTTTTCTTGAAAATTACTTGTTTAATAACCCCCTGAAGTTTGGCCATCAGCACCCGTTACACCCTGTATATAATTCTTATTTATTTAGTACCTGTCGATCAGAACAATCCACTTGCAGCAGCATCGTTTTCTCCTGATAAAAAGTAGAATCTACCGATATCAACTCTTTTTTGATTTTTTTTACATGCTTTTTCAAATTATTGCACAGAAAATTGAAAATTAAAACACAAAAATACACTGTATCGTCGCTAAACACTGAAATTAATAACTTTATATGGTAACATACACTACACAAGACACTTCACAAACACCTTCCCGTAAAGCGATAAACGGAAAACTAAAATAAATGTAACAAATCTAAGTCGTGACGGCGTATTTAGTTATTCTGGGCCTATTTATACCAAAAATGCACTAGAGGCTACTCTCCTCTACAGACCCTAGATACCTTGTGCATAAGTTAGATTCGCAGGGGTGGCTAGCCTCCACTGTTCTTCAAAAGCGTTCGGATCACGATCGGATTCTGCTTAAATTTAAACTGTTCAGAGTGTACCGTTGAAGCGAAGAATAATGGACTTTTTTAGATTTGTGTACACAATCCTAATATAAATATATAATTTTCGAAGTTTTCGACATTTATTTCTTTTCCAAATATCTATTTAAGTGTCAAACATCACTATATTTCATTCTATGTTAAGTCACGTAGAGGCAAACACTGACAGATAACATTAGAAAGAAATATATTGAACGGTCGGAGTTAAATTAAAAGTAAATTGAGGCTAAAATGTCCTGGCAAAATAATCTGAGTAGAAAGAAAATAAGAAAGAAACAAAGATCCTGATAACGAAAGGTACAGTTCAGAAGACATAAAGACAGTTAAAAAAACAGAAATCCAGAAAAAATTACTTGACAATGACAATCCAAGAGAACACAGTTGTCAAAAACAAATTGGATCTGAATCTCGACGACCATTAACACACCAAACAAGTAAAATCTTCAAAAAAATTCTGCCAACAGGATGGCACAAACAAGTAGAAGGAGGATGACTAGTGGACTAGAGGCAGTCACATTGAGTTAGCTTTAATATTAAAACATATTTTAAAAATAATTCAAGTTTAGCTAGAGTTCAGGTCAACTAGGTTGTTTTCATCTTACAAAAAAATGCTTTGTATGCATTCTCCAAAAATAAAAAAATTGTCAATAATAAAAATTTATAGCAATAAATTCCGCTAGTAAAATAAAAATATATTGTGTTAGTAATAATATAATACGGAAATAACATTCCACTAATCCACTAGTTTGTCTGAAAGAATAGCAGTCTACCAGCTATTAAAAAAGAAATGTAAAATGGCAAAATTTTCTTATTAACATAAATTTTCGATAAAATAAAATGTTGGCGCCCAACGTGGGGCCTGTCAAAATTAGAAAATCGTAATACAAAATAAAAACAAAACTCTAATCATTGTAACAAATAAATTTGTCCTACACTATACGTACATTTTACATTAACGCCATTAAAGGCCGTATTTGCTTTGATCGTAACCTTACAGACTCGAGTCCCTAAAATTACAGAGAGAAAAGCGGACGGAACGCCTCGCTCTCCACCGCCTTACACTCCGAATAAAGAAGCGTTCGCTTCGCGCCGCTAAAATTGCGGAATTATATAATTTGTTATGTGCCGGCATCAGGTGCGTAAAATTTAAATTAATTAACAGAGGAAATACATTAAGACACAGCTGACACTACCCTAATCATGCCCGCGTAAGACGGCATATAAATTATACGGGCTAGGTGGGCGCGCGCGCGCGCGCGAGCGATATCCGAAGGTAAAAGACGCCTTAAATTTAGAAATTGCACGTCAAGATCGGGGGAAAATTAATAGAAAATGATTTATTAATTTTTCCGATTACCTCGTTCTTACGGCACGGTTAATACTAATTGACTTAATCCGTATTTAACCGAGTTTACGTAGTGAGTCTTTCATAAATTGTCATCAAAATTGTTTGAGCAGTTGTACAGAGTACCCTTTGTTGATCCACCTCAACTTTAGTAAAGAATATGCAATAAGAATATTTTTAATACTTTACTACTTTATTATTGATATCCTCACGTCAGCAGTATTTGAAGTAGTTACTTTTTATTCTTTGTTATCTTGTAAGGTTTTGTATTCAAAAGTGAGAGAGATCCCTTATTCACAAAAAAATTAAAAAATGTGAATATTTCCAAAAATGAAACGTCACTGGGACATTCTCTAGATATACAGGGTGTTTTCTAAGTCCATGACATAACTTCAAGGAACTGTTCCTGTTTCCGATTAAAATGGAATAGTTCATAAAGCGTCACTGGTCCTCAAGGTACAGGATGCTGAGATTTTAAACAAATGTATCACTTTTTCCAAATATCTTTGAAAAAGTCAAGGTCTTTTTGCCCAAAATGATCCAAAGAACAACCTCATGGATAGAAACCCCCGTATATAGTTGAAAAAGCAATTTGGGACCACCCGCATTTTCAATAACCTTTCGAATCGATGTTCTATCGCCGCCCGATATAAGAAATGACTACGAGCACCGGCCCTTGAGTGGAGTGTCCCTTATTCCCCTTTCCATTTCCTTAATTACCGATATAACTCTCAGCGACAACAAGTATTTAATTATCCATTTCCCCCTCTTCCTCGGTTTGAGTGTCTATTATTTGGAGCAAGTCCCAAATGGAATTCCACGGAGTTTCATAAATTGAATCATCGCCCTGTGAAACGGGCGGGTCTGGCGCAAAATTAGAATTCAGAAATTACAAGTGCTCTTAAAAAATACTAGAAAATTTAAAAATACTGTAGATATAAATAATAAATGTTGTACTAAGCTTTTACCGCACATGATTTGCAATCAATCGAATGCGGTAAACACCCAGTTACTACAAGTTTTATATACAATGTCTTATCTACAACCGTGCAATTTTTATAAAATATTTAAAAAATTACCCTTAAAAAACGTTGCTCCACTGTATCCTTTTGATATTCCCTGTAATTCTGTATTTAATGACAATTCACCACACTATCCATTCGGGACAGCAAGGCCAGAAAAAAACCCTTAAACCAAAACCGTCCCCGCTGAAGTCATAGACGACGTCCAGAGGACCTACAGTCCCAGCGCGGTGGTGCCGAGCGAGAGGCGGGAAAATTTGAAATTTCACCTATCTTTCCAAAATTCCGTTATTGCGCTCCAAACAGCCATAAAACACCTTATCCATTACTCGACGTTGACAATGGCCAATGCCGTCAACAGCCTTTTCCTGACTTTTACGTTTTCGCCGATGTTTCCAATTTTCCCGCCGCCGCGTCCAAAAAACCGCTCCATGCAGCCCAAATTACGCTGATGCAGCAATCCGATGGTTCGATTTGGGGGTCATGACGCCGAAATTGGGTCCGAATTTCGGAGACAAAGATTCTCCGACTGCGACGAAATTCGAAGTTAATAAAAGCCAATATCGAAATTCTGAGATGACGAACATGTAAGATACGGAATTCAGACAGGGTCCAGGGAGCCGCCCTAAACCGAAGCTCGCAAGAGAGCCACTCGCAGAGAAAGACAAAATGTGATCGAACGTCTACCCTGGGAATCTACAGTAATTTAAGCAGAGAAGGAATCCTGCCCAGCGAGTCTGTACCATGTATTAAAATAGAGAATGTTATTAACTTGACCACAACAATTCAATTAAAATGGAGATGTGTGAACACTGACATGTTTAAATTTTTTTTCTTTTCGTTAATATTTTTGTTTCGCATTACTTTATCATTTTTTACAATACCACATATAAAATAGCAACTTTATTTACCGCACGGTTAGAGATAAAAAAATAATTAAAGATGAGTAACAAATATTTAACCACTTGGAAGTTACATCGAGAAAAATTTTTATAGATCGCATTTATCCCGAGCACTTTCATTCCGTTTAATGAAAAAGCGAACGCAAAGCGCCATCAATTAAAACAGCGGGAGACCATCACGGAGCTGAAAAATAATAACTAGAAGATAAAAGCCATTGTAATTTATCTCTCTGATAAGAATAATAGCCAGGCGTTCGGAATTCATTAAATCGGTAATTAATATTGTCAGGATAGTCTCTTATTCTTCTCGGTTGTCGCTGCAGTCGGACATAAACAAGGAGTGACGGCTGAATGATTAGATCGAAGTTTAAAAAGTTTAGAGACCGATGGAGAGAATTGAATAACATTTCAATGTTAGACGGAAGGTAACTAACACTTTTATTTAAATGTTTCGATAACGAGCGAAAACCGCCATTAATAATTTTACGAGTTGACTAACTTTTTTTCAAACGGAATGACTCATATTAATTGTCGTGGGTGAATGCAAAATTGAATGCCCNTAACTCAAAGAAACAATAAAGAGACTAGTGGACTAGAGGCAGTCACATTGAGTTAGCTTTAATATTAAAACATATTTTTAAAATAATTCAAGTTTAGCTAGAGTTCAGGTCAACTATCATCTTACAAAAAAATGCTTTGTATGCATTCTCCAAAAATAAAAAAAATTGTCAATAATAAAAATTTATAGCAATAAATTCCGCTAGTAAAATAAAAATATATTGTGTTAGTAATAATATAATACGGAAATAACATTCCACTAATCCACTAGTTTGTCTGAAAGAATAGCAGTCTACCAGCTATTAAAAAAGAAATGTAAAATGGCAAAATTTTCTTATTAACATAAATTTTCGATAAAATAAAATGTTGGCGCCCAACGTGGGGCCTGTCAAAATTAGAAAATCGTAATACAAAATAAAAACAAAACTCTAATCATTGTAACAAATAAATTTGTCCTACACTATACGTACATTTTACATTAACGCCATTAAAGGCCGTATTTGCTTTGATCGTAACCTTACAGACTCGAGTCCCTAAAATTACAGAGAGAAAAGCGGACGGAACGCCTCGCTCTCCACCGCCTTACACTCCGAATAAAGAAGCGTTCGCTTCGCGCCGCTAAAATTGCGGAATTATATAATTTGTTATGTGCCGGCATCAGGTGCGTAAAATTTAAATTAATTAACAGAGGAAATACATTAAGACACAGCTGACACTACCCTAATCATGCCCGCGTAAGACGGCATATAAATTATACGGGCTAGGTGGGCGCGCGCGCGCGCGCGAGCGATATCCGAAGGTAAAAGACGCCTTAAATTTAGAAATTGCACGTCAAGATCGGGGGAAAATTAATAGAAAATGATTTATTAATTTTTCCGATTACCTCGTTCTTACGGCACGGTTAATACTAATTGACTTAATCCGTATTTAACCGAGTTTACGTAGTGAGTCTTTCATAAATTGTCATCAAAATTGTTTGAGCAGTTGTACAGAGTACCCTTTGTTGATCCACCTCAACTTTAGTAAAGAATATGCAATAAGAATATTTTTAATACTTTACTACTTTATTATCTTTATTATTTATCTCTTATTCTTTGTTATCTTGTAAGGTTTTGTATTCAAAAGTGAGAGAGATCAAATTATCATGGCCTCCTTGTACTTACAACAACCCTTATTCACAAAAAATTAAAAAATGTGAATATTTCCAAAAATGAAACGTCACTGGGACATTCTCTAGATATACAGGGTGTTTTCTAAGTCCATGACATAACTTCAAGGAACTGTTCCTGTTTCCGATTAAAATGCCTTGTTCATAAAGCGTCACTGGTCCTCAAGGTACAGGATGCTGAGATTTTAAACAAATGTATCACTTTTTCCAAATATCTTTGAAAAAGTCAAGGTCTTTTTGCCCAAAATGATCCAAAGAACAACCTCGTGGATAGAAACCCCCGTATATAGTTGAAAAAGCAATTTGGGACCACCCGCATTTTCAATAACCTTTCGAATGGATGTTCTATCGCCGCCCGATATAAGAAATGACTACGAGCACCGGCCCTTGAGTGGAGTGTCCCTTATTCCCCTTTCCATTTCCTTAATTACCGATATAACTCTCAGCGACAACAAGTATTTAATTATCCATTTCCCCCTCTTCCTCGGTTTGAGTGTCTATTATTTGGAGCAAGTCCCAAATGGAATTCCACGGAGTTTCATAAATTAAATCATCGCCCTGTGAAACGGGCGGGACTGGCACAAAATTAGAATTGAGAAATTACAAGTGCTCTTAAAAAATACTAGAAAATTTAAAAATACTGTAGATATAAATAATAAATGTTGTACTAAGCTTTTACCGCACATGATTTGCAATCAATCGAATGCGGTAAACACCCAGTTACTACAAGTTTTATATACAATGTCTTATCTACAACCGTGCAATTTTTATAAAATATTTAAAAAATTACCCTTAAAAAACGTTGCTCCACTGTATCCTTTTGATATTCCCTGTAATTCTGTATTTAATGACAATTCACCACACTATCCATTCGGGACAGCAAGGCCAGAAAAAAACCCTTAAACCAAAACCGTCCCCGCTGAAGTCATAGACGACGTCCAGAGGACCTACAGTCCCAGCGCGGTGGTGCCGAGCGAGAGGCGGGAAAATTTGAAATTTCACCTATCTTTCCAAAATTCCGTTATTGCGCTCCAAACAGCCATAAAACACCTTATCCATTACTCGACGTTGACAATGGCCAATGCCGTCAACAGCCTTTTCCTGACTTTTACGTTTTCGCCGATGTTTCCAATTTTCCCGCCGCCGCGTCCAAAAAACCGCTCCATGCAGCCCAAATTACGCTGATGCAGCAATCCGATGGTTCGATTTGGGGGTCATGACGCCGAAATTGGGTCCGAATTTCGGAGACAAAGATTCTCCGACTGCGACGAAATTCGAAGTTAATAAAAGCCAATATCGAAATTCTGAGATGACGAACATGTAAGATACGGAATTCAGACAGGGTCCAGGGAGCCGCCCTAAACCGAAGCTCGCAAGAGAGCCACTCGCAGAGAAAGACAAAATGTGATCGAACGTCTACCCTGGGAATCTACAGTAATTTAAGCAGAGAAGGAATCCTGCCCAGCGAGTCTGTACCATGTATTAAAATAGAGAATGTTATTAACTTGACCACAACAATTCAATTAAAATGGAGATGTGTGAACACTGACATGTTTAAATTTTTTTTCTTTTCGTTAATATTTTTGTTTCGCATTACTTTATCATTTTTTACAATACCACATATAAAATAGCAACTTTATTTACCGCACGGTTAGAGATAAAAAAATAATTAAAGATGAGTAACAAATATTTAACCACTTGGAAGTTACATCGAGAAAAATTTTTATAGATCGCATTTATCCCGAGCACTTTCATTCCGTTTAATGAAAAAGCGAACGCAAAGCGCCATCAATTAAAACAGCGGGAGACCATCACGGAGCTGAAAAATAATAACTAGAAGATAAAAGCCATTGTAATTTATCTCTCTGATAAGAATAATAGCCAGGCGTTCGGAATTCATTAAATCGGTAATTAATATTGTCAGGATAGTCTCTTATTCTTCTCGGTTGTCGCTGCAGTCGGACATAAACAAGGAGTGACGGCTGAATGATTAGATCGAAGTTTAAAAAGTTTAGAGACCGATGGAGAGAATTGAATAACATTTCAATGTTAGACGGAAGGTAACTAACACTTTTATTTAAATGTTTCGATAACAAGCGAAAACCGCCATTAATAATTTTACGAGTTGACTAACTTTTTTTCAAACGGAATGACTCATATTAATTGTCGTGGGTGAATGCAAAATTGAATGCCCTTTCGACTGATATTAAGTTGTCCATACTTATCTCTAACAGTTTTCCAGAAAAATATAGTTTTTTTCTAAAGTCCGAAAAAGTAGCTAAGTAATAGCGTCAAGAAGGCCTTGCAAAACCACTTTTCTCTCACATTTTATCAGGCATGGAACTGACAGTGTCATTATTTACTGGCATGTTTAAAAAGTGGTTTGACAAACAAAAGTAAACCACTAACAACAACTAAAACAAAACCCAAAACGAAACAAACTGAAACTCGGAGCACAACAAGAAGAAGAATACTTAGACCACTGATTTACATCAATTGTTCGAAATGTCCTCCATTTTAATTAATACATAAAAGACTGTTCGACATTGATCAGCATGTCTGGCGTAATTTATTGAAATGCTACTGTAATGCGCTGTCACATATCTTCCGCGGTAGTTGATGGTGTAACGTAAATTTTGCTTTTTATAAATCCCCAGAAAATAAAGTCGCAACTTATCATATCTGGATACCTTGAAGGCCAACCCACTGGTCTCCCGCGCCAAATTCATTTGTTGGGAAAAGTTTCGTGTAAAAATTGACGCACCGCAGCGGTATTGTGAGGTGGAGCACCATCATGTTGCAGCCACATTCTTCGAAGTGTAGCTAAAGGAATGTCGCCTAACAAATCTTCTAGAGTGTTTGTTAAAAAGTATAAATAAACTGCTCCAATTAGATGCTGGTCAAAAAAGAATAGTTCAATGACATGGGTTCCCAAGTTGCTCCTCACATGTTCAAAGACCATCGCTGGCTATGAGTTGTCCGGAATTAGTGAGGATTTACTGTGTCATAATAATGGAAATTATGACTATTAACCATTTTTATGAAAAGTAGTCTCATCGACGAATGTGACCCGTTTACAAAATTATCATCTTGATTTAACATCTCAAGTGTCCACTGACAAAACTCCAGTCTCCGCTGAAAGTCTACTTTTAGTAACTCTTGGTTAATTGAATGCGATAAGGATGTGCGTGATTTTTTTCAAGAGACAACTGACTATCTCGAAAACGGTAAGTTTTAAACACCATCTACATTTAATAAACTCTACCTAATATTAACCAAAGAATTCAAAAACGCAATAATATACAGGGTGTTACATTTAAAATAACAAAGTTATGTAGCGCCCACGCGAAATGGAACACCCTGTAAAGCTAAAAATATTTTCTTTACATGGCCCAGATGATTCCAGACAACTTTTATTAAGACCATTTTTTATATAAATTTTATAGTTATAGAGTTACAGAAGAATCTCTCTTAGGTGGAACACTCTGTATGTTGTTTATTTAACTTATTTCTTTGTTATTGCTTTGTATTTAAGTTCTTATGTATCTCGATTTTATACCTATAGGTTGTTTCCGAACTTACCCAAAAGAAAATTTTTGAATGCACAGCGGATTCTTACAAATACAATTTTGTAAAAAAAAGTAAAAAGAGTAATTCGAAATGATTTAAAAATACAATTCTGCATGACACTGTCAAAGCATGCAGTCGGCGACCGACACGGCGGCAAAGTGTAATAAAAAATGAACGGACAAAAAATTTAAATAATTTCCTTCTCAAGAAAATAAATAAATAAAATTTTATAACACCTATTTTATGTCAGTAACTGCTTTTGTTGCTATTGTTATTATTAATTAATATTTGTGGTTTTAATTAAAAAAATAATTTGACATACCTCATGTTACAACAACTGCTCGAAATTTTGTCCCACCGACGTGTAAACACATTTGGGGCCGCCTTACCCAGTTTCTATGAACTAACACAATGTTGTCTTGCTTCAACATAAATTAAAACGATATCCATCAACTCCGAGGTGCTATAAACGTAAGCCATTTTTGACAATTGAAAAACTAATGTAAACACTGTCGCAATAACGATAATACAAAAACCGGATTTCATTATTCGAAATCGTCTGGGGCTACATGGGCGAATGACACTAGAGACTACAGTAGCCCAGCAATGTAAAGGTTAAAAACGCTACAACTTCAATAATTTTTTTCTGGGAAACTATAAGGATTTCACAAATATTTTTTTAGCGATATTGACTCCATTTTTCATGACGCATCTATTCCCAAATTGTTTTGGATAAGTTTGCCGTGTTATTTTTTCTTTTGATTATCAAAATAGGTATTGGGGTTGTTTTATTCTTTATTTATTTTACATTTATTTTTAATCACAAGAAAATCACACATAAACGGCAGCTTTTCGTCGTGAGAGCGGGTCGTATGTTAGGAAGTAGCTAGCTAAAATTGTAGATACAGTATGGTATTAAATTAGGGCGCCACGTAACTTATGAGTGTAAGATATCTAGCTGTATTCTGCAAAGTTACGAAAGTTAGAACACTTCATAAAATTAGGGTTTTACTGAGACTCTGATATTTATTAGTCACATATACAGGGTGAGTGAAAATAAGTGAGAAAAATAAAAAAACAAAAATATTTATTCTAAATCTCAGACCAATGGTTATTCGCTTCAGACAAATATAAGAACATTTTATAAAGAAATAATTCGTATTAGTGAAATCAGATATATAATACCTACAAAAGAATGATTGGGTTATAAAGTGATTAATTTAATATTCCAAGCGATTATTAATTTGAGAAACAATATGTAATTAGGATAAAGAACACGTTTATGTTATTGGAGTTACTCCAAATCTCGCTTATTCATAGTACTATGCTTTAGCGTAACAATTTCATATTTTAAATAAACATATTATATATAGATATTTATAAATGCGTGCATTGAATATGTTTCATCAAAAAATTATTATAACGCTTATATAAAAATTTATGTAGGTAATATGTATTTCTGTCTTACTTTAACCAATTCATAAAAGGATAGGGAGTATAAAAAAAGTTCTTATCTGTCCTGGCGGCTTCTCGATGAAATGGTCGAGTCCTGTGGATGGAGGAAAATGGCGACGTCAGGTCCTAAATTGGGTGGAGCGGTATATCTGCGCCTAAATTGGGACTCGGGAACTGGAGAAACAGCACGGAAGACGTTTTCCACTTAGAATTTAAATTAAAAATACCATATTGCCCTTAATACTGGCCCATCCTTAAATTTTAGTCTGTCCTTAAATTTAGCCTGTCCGTTAATTTAGCCTGTCCGTTAATCTCTAAAAATATGGAGGAAAAAAAAATAATTAAACCCCATCCCTAACGTTCTTTTTCTTTGGGAAGATGATAAACGAAACTTAAACTCACCTTTTAAAAGAGATTTGTAGGACTAAGAAGAAAAAGTATGTACAAAAAAAACTGGAGCTTGGTTGCAGGTGTTAGTTACACAATCGGATATCTTGAAGAGGCTGAGTTCAATTTCTTGGGATACTATCGGTAGACATCGAGGAGTGAATGGCGTGGATTTTTCGTGTGCAATTTCAGATCCCCAAATGTAGGAAGATTGGTAGTTAATAACCCGCACACCTTATCCCATCGCCTACTAAAATTCAACTCTGTGCTCGATTTTCTGAGAACTCGAAGGTTCTGGTACCACGGAAGTACTTTGATTTGGTGGGGGTAACATTTCCGGAATAAACGATTGATGATCTCGGCAACCAGAAATACAAATACAGATGGTAGATATATGTGACACTCAATACCTGATGAATGGGACTGTTAAATAAGAAGATTTATTTGATGGTAAGTATTTGGTAGTTAGTAATTAGTAATTAACCTTTTTTTTGTAGGTAACTTGGTAAATTACTGTAAACCGAAGAAATATATGGATTCATATAAATTGTGAACCAGTTTTAAACAAATGCACCTACATCATCTTTTATTTAAAGTTGTGGTATTCTAATATAGATAATATATATATTTTTATATTGTTATTACCGTTACCTGTATAAGTATTTTCCATTAAATTCTACAATATTACTTATCAAGTATTTTAATTTTCCTGCTACCTTATTACATTGTAATTGTAAAATTAGTTATTCATAAAGTAATTAATATGATTTTACAAATTTTAAGTACTTTTCTGGCGGTAGTAATTTTAAATGCTACAAGTTGTGGAACACCCTGTATTTTGTTTGCCACTTATCCTGCATTACTTATACTTTTCGACTAGTTCTTTATTGTGCAAAAATGTCCTCTAGAATTCGAGAGAAAGAGAGACGGACGCACATGTTTAAAACATCCATCCCCGATAATATTCGCATGCGAGGTTACAGAAACCATTATTCCTCCCCCTTGAAACATCGAGAATTTAAGGCAGACACACACGGTGCATTCGAATGCGGAAAAGTGACTTCAAAGTGTACGGAATTTATTCCGTGGAAGTGACCTTCTGCATAAATCAGCAACGCGCTGAAAATAAAAAGCACATCCCCTTTAAAACCGGGCGGAGACGTCCTTCCGCCATTACGCGACACTTTGGGCTTGATTTTACGGCTTGAATGAGCGCTGGCTTTCATTACCCCGACGAGGGAAAGAAGGGGCGGCTGTTATGGCGAAATATGTCCTTTTAAGAAGTTTTTTTCTTCAGAAAATCCTTCTCACCTTTGACCTGACTGGATATTCAAAGTTCCAGAGGAATTGAACGGCGGAGAAAATGAAACAGTTTTTTTTACAGAAAAGTTAAAATTAAAGTGACATGTAAATCCAGTTAAACTAAATTAATATTAGAACTTGTCCAGTAATAGATATATTTGTTGAAAACGTCTGAGTAATATTCGAAATAGACTTTAGGGAAAGTTCTCAACAAGACCGACCTAATATTCGATTTTTTTTCTTTTACAGTCGTTGATCCTTATTATATGAAGAATATGTTCCCAAAACGGTTTGGTCGAAAAATTTTTATAAAAAAAAATATAGCATCAGACCACTTTACGCGAAAATTAAGTATTAGCGTATTACTGCAGCTGATAGAAATACGACAGATGGTGCAAGAACAGTTGCATCCTCGAAAAAAGCCGACCAAGTTTCCCGGATGGAACAGTATGTACGATAGAGACCGATTAGCCACCTTTTTTCAGACAGTCGTGTTGCAGCACGTATAAACAATTTATGACTCTATTTTTTACTAAAAGTTTTTTTTTTATACCTTAAGAAATAAATAAGTGTCAAAAAACTTGAGTTGATAATTCACTTTAGTCTACGGAAAAAAATTCATGAAATTCACCTTCTTTTTTCGGTCGCTTGATGAAAACCTTCCCTTAAACTAATTTATTAATCAACTAACAAATGTCGTGATAAAAAATGAATTTTTGATCAATGTAACATCCAGTAGCAGCATCTCAAACAATTGGAATAAAAAAAATCTCCAAAGTTTCTTAATATTTTCATGATATTTCCAGATCTATTCCAGTTTCTTCAGGTTCCTTCAAATTGGTATAATTAGTATTGGATTTTATAATTTTGTTAAAATAGCTATAACATTTTTTCTCGGTTTATTCATGCAAAAATTAAGATTTTATTTATTTTTGTTGTTTTAAATAAAATATATTTAACTTGAACTCTTCTAATTTGAGACTTTCAGGTATTGCTTTTAATGTATTATTTTCATACTAATAGGGATAAAAATATATCAAGAAAAATACCTTAAAATTTCTTCAGTTTTTCATTTTTCCAATTTTGTGCAGGTTCTTTGAAATGATTGAAATTAACAAAATTTATTTAGAAGGCAATTTTATCATTGCTACTTGTGTTATCTTAAGAAAATCTGTCATTTTACTCATATTTTCTAATTAATGTTTTGGCCTTAAAGAATCGCGATCAGCTATTTTTTTAGTATCAATCTGACTCTGAGCCACTTTAGACATACACAAGGCAAGTTCAAAACTTGTGTGGGAATGTTAGTTAGACTAAACATAAGCGCATTTATGATAACGAGGTTTATTAACACGAGGTACTAAAATATCCAGCAACCACCAATACGCAATTCAGTTGGTATCTGGATTCGAGCGTGTCGGAGTGTTTTTTGCGTACCACTATTTCCTTTTCTTGAGGTGTTTTCCAGCGAGTGCGCAAAAATTGGATGCGAAGGTGTCGTGCGTGCATAGAAAATGGTGGTGGACATTTTGAGCAAATGTTGTAGTTTGTTTTGCACTTCTGCGTTTAAAAATTACTGAATTTTGCTTTTTGGTAAGTACCTAAATTATTTTTAATACGTACAAATGATTATTTGGACGACGCGAATCTTTGGCTACTTTAATAATTACATATGTATTTTTCAAATACATAATTTGATTAAAAATTGAATTCCTGTTTTAAGAGATTCATAATTACTAAAATTTGAGCTAAAACTTAAGCGCAACACTATCTTCGTACTACAAAATCGATACATTTTATTTTATTTATTTAAAAACTGGAAAACAATCGTCTTGAGAAATTTACTAAATGTTTCACAATAGCAGTTGTTTACATTTTTTCCGTAGGACAAGTCTGCCGCGTGCACACGTGATGTGCATCACTTGTGTAGCGCTGTTGTCACGTTGTTATGAAACTCCCCAATATTAATACTCGCTGTAATTTGAAAATTGTTAATCTTAAGCCCCTGTAATATACAACTTTTTTGTTAATTTATGATTACTCTATCTCATGCTGAAGTTAAGGCAGTCAAACTTCTTACACCCTGTACATGCAAACGTGTTAAAAGTTGTTATTGGCATTCATCCTGGTTGTGAATAATTATACAAAATAAATTACAATAAATCAATTTGCTTGAAAATCTCGACGAAAGTTTCTTATTTATTGACACTTCTTAGGCGCAAAATGTTAGTGATGTATATGTTCAGCAAGATCTTTTAAATACGATTAAGCCTTTGAGGTAGGCAACTAACAATACATAAAGATACACTTTTCTTTGTATTTTTTGTACCATTTCTTCAGGCTATAAGATGTTCTTTCTTACCTCAAGCTTGGCTGGATACTGCTATAACTATTTTGTGTATAATCTTTACCTTTTTTTGAATTAAGTGTCTTGCATCGAAAAAAATTTGAAACTAGATACTTCAATCTTCAATTTTCTTTTTTTTATTGCTTACAACCATTTTTCGCAAAATTACAGCCTTTTGAAAATCACCTAAAAATTTAGTGTTTTTTTTTCTCCTCAAATTTTTGTAACTAGTGTAAATTATATCGATCAGTACTACAATTATGTACATTTTTAATATACAGGGTGGCCAAATGAAAACGAAACAGAGTCATTTTCAGGAACTGCGTCAAGATTGTAGAAAAACGTATTTTTGACTATTATTGGCTACGTTCCGTCTTGAAATTTTTTTACTAGCTCTAGAACATGCTTCCTCCTAACATGTCGATCTTGATGTTGTTCATTAAATAGCTGAGCTGTTCTATTCGCACATTTATTGTTCATAAAGTAAAGCGAAATGATAGCTACCCTTTCCGCAATGGAATAAATCATAGTGTTTAATTTTCAAAAACACAATTGAATAAACTACCAACCAACGCTTCCAAATAATACTAGAAAATAATTTGGAATCCACTAATTTTACGTTCATTGTGTGTGTATAGCATTCATTTCTGTTTTTTACGAAAGTGATAACAAACCGCCAGAAACCAATGTAACGCAAGAGATACTAAATTTATACCATTGGCGTATTTAACTCGAATGGCTGACATTTTTACCGTTACTAATTGTTTGTACATAAGTTTCGACTTTAAAATCAAAATTCTTAATAAGTATTGGGCGAAATTATAAAATTTAAAGTCTGTTGTAAAGAGAATTGTAAGAGCTTTCAAAAGAAATATTACTCAACCCAAAATGCCATTTAAATATTTTGGGGTGATGCTTACCCTTGCTTGGGGGTGAAAGTGGCGGAGTCAAAAATACCGACGGGTCTGAGCGTTTTTCTACAATCTTGACGCAGTTTCTGAAAATGGCTCTGTTTCGCTTTCATTTGGCCACCCTGTATTTCTTTGCGTGATTGTAATTCTATTTGATTTGTGTAATTTTCTGAATTCTCTACATTTTAGATGAAAACCTCCTCCGAATGTTCCTCATTCCTCGTTATGTAAATGCATAGTCCCAGGACTTTGTTTTTATAAAAAAGAACTACCTGAGACATGGATTTAAGCAAAACGTAGGATTACATACATAATAAAAAATCAAATCTCAACAGTAATAAAACATTAACTAGTTCATTTCCAATGCAAACAAAAAAGGGACGTGTTCTTTATAGAGAAAAAAAAACAACTCTCTTTGATATTCCTTAATCTCCAATTTCAACAAACTCATATTTACGGGAAAACACGAATTCCGGGGTATTTTTTACGTTCCATCCCCAAAGCGCCCCCGATACGTTTTTTGTATTAACGCATGTTCGAAAGCTCTCACGACGCGCTTTCAACACATAAAAAAAATTAGGATAACCTTACCTGAGGGACGATCCGCACAACGGCAAAAAAACCCTGGCCGCAGGCACGAAAAGGTGTATCCACACCACTCCATCTCCGAACATCTGATTCTTCCCCCAATACGAGAGGCGCCCTTTGTGCTCCGAGATCTTGTTTCCTTCCGTTCGGCGACCTCTTTCTACCCAGGTAAAGTAACCTAAATATAATTTAATGGCTGATTTGGGGAGGCGGCCTATTTGTGTGAGCGATCCGCGAAGGGCAATTGAAAATAATCGATAGCTATCGGGGCACGGGGAGAAAGACTCGTAGGTAATTTGTAAAATTGAAAATCAATCAGGACGCCTCGCGTAATCCATTAGGGGTGAGAAAGGTCCTGATATGATGGATCCCCTTACGGTACATGTTAACATAATTGGTGGTGTACCGGGCTTGTAGTTAACGTCTAGGAATGGGTATAGTTTCTAGAAATAATAAGGTAAGTAAGTAAAAACACGTCAGTGGTAGCTGGTGAAAATTAAAAAGGTGAGACGGGTCGGGTGGTTTTACAATAATTAAAAGAACTATCAGTTCTCTTCTCCAGCTATAGGGTTGGCCCTAGCTCAGCAGAGATGGGAGTGGGTTGGTATTACTTAAAACTTTTATAAAGGCGCCACCCGTTTTACAACCCGATGGTCAGTATCCAGGAAGGCTGGAGAGGAGCCACTGATGCTAATACCTTAAATGTGGTTACAAAAAAAAACGGGAAAAAGGTACCAATAAGAGCTCTAATAATATATACACCATTAAAAACGACAACTTTAATCTCTCAACTTTCAGAGTGTAACATATCTGATCTACAATCAGTTGATGATTAATAATAAGGTTGTAGAGCGTTAGATATTTGCCCAGTGGTATCTTTGTTGTACAATGTCTCAGATGTAAATATTAGTATGTGAAGACATATATGGATTAGACAAAATAATGCCTAAGCAGGGTACAATGAAGAAATAAATATAAGTATAACTATAACCCTCCCCAATAGCGCTATGGTTCGGTGTACATGTATAAGCTTAGAATAATAAACTACCAAGTAAAATAGGCAACGGGTATATCTTCACACTAGGAATAGTTTTTATAATTTTGATGGTGTTGAATACTTTAAATAAATATCTAGCCTCTACTTAGATTGTGTGAGAGCAATAGCAACAAAATAAATAATACGTACTATTCAGTTCTAGCAAAAAGAAAACAAAAAGGTTTATAACTACTACTAAAGTAAAATACCAATCAAAACAATAATGAAAGTCTAAGCAAACTTGGACAATAAGGCAAATAGGCACTATCAATTAATACGTTAATTAATAAATCATACA